>NC_134141.1:30175000-30475000 GCF_033958435.1 Carettochelys insculpta | reverse complement strand
TTGGGTCACGTATCCTCTTTCTAATCTGTGGTGCCAGATTGTACTGGTCTGTCTTCTGTGACACCAGTTTTTACAAGGGCAATTCTTACTTAATTTGCACTTGTAAGACAGGAGATAAGCAATTTGGGAGTACAGGACATTCTTTTACAAGGGTGGCAATTTCTCTTCTGGGACGGCTGTGTGGGCACATCAAATCCATCAATGCCAGCTGGGGTAATTTCCTGAGGCCCCCTTGTTAACGGTTAGCCTGCTAGCCCTCTGTCTGTGTTTTCAGTTCCTCAGGGTCACGATGAGCCAGCACATCTGGGCCCCTTTAGGAAGGCATCAAAGACTGTGCTGTTTAACTGCTGTTCAGTGCCCTGTGTGCTCTGAGGCACCTTAGAGGGGAGGCAAAAGCTGGTCTGTAGTGGGAAGATTGTGTCTGGCTACAGCCCTCCAAAAGGAGGGGGTAGTGTAGTCACAGCCATACAATCAGTGTAGAATACGATCAGGTAAGACAGTACAGAATCCTGACGCAAAATGGGAAATTCATACAAATGAAAAATACATCAGCCTCTTCATGAGTGTTGTTTCTTTCTAATCCACACAAAAACTTGTTTGTGCTGAAAATGTGAGCAAAAACAACCACAAACGCAATAGAGCTGCTTTGAGTTATAAAGGTGAACTCCCTTTATTTCATGAAAACTTAATGAAGGCAACATTAAAGTTATCAGACTATATTGAAACTCCTCCCTCTGTCATGTGTGATGAATTCTTAAATGGATAGATATGCCTCATGAATGAAAATGGTGCATCATGTGAATGAGAGCTGAAAATAAACTCTTGACCACTCAGATGTACTGAGGACAAAGGGTTTGGATAGGTTGTTAGGAGTGCCAGCATACAAGCCCACTGTTGAGTTTGGTAATGAGGGCTAGAATACATTGTTTCAACAAATAGTACCAGGTGGCATAAAAACTGCTCAGAAAATGTTGAAGTGGCAAAACAAATGATGTCTTTGGGGCAGTGTGAGCCAGCCCCATAACCATGTTGCCTCTGTGTAGTGTCCTGGCAGGAGTTCCAGTGTCCTGGCAGGAGTTCCATTCAAACGAAAGGAGCATGTCAGGGCCTGGTTGGCAGTGCTATAGTATATTGAGCTCTGGATACAACTTGCCTTTGTCTTGCAGAACTGAAAGAGTAGTAGGGACTCAAAAAGCCCAAAGCATTCTGCAAGGGAGAATTGAGCCAGCTCTATTTGAGATGGGGGAACAAAACACCCTCCTGGTCAAACAATTGCACACAAAAAACAGTGGTACAATAAATATCCATTGATCATGGGCATACAGACAGTAACAGAAACCAAGTTAAATTACAGCCAGGTGAAAAGAGAGCCTATTCAGTGCCAAGCTCATGCAGAATTATAAATGCCACAAAAGCAAGCAGCCTGATCTAGTTCATTTCCAAGGTGAAATTCACAAGAAAATGAATCATGTGAACTGTGGGTGTTTTCTCTGTGTAGTGTTAGAAAGGGCATATCACAAAGGATTATTAAACAATGGAGTTCATTTCTTTTTTATGTTCATAAATGGGGAAAAATATGTAAGACTTTTTCATAAGGATTTCAGGTGTAGGTCACAATTTAATTTAACAGCAGTTGCAGTCAGTGCGCCGACGTGTTTATCTTCAGAGGAAATCAATCAAAGATTTGAAGGCAGCTTCTCCAGATGTCTCCTTCTCTCCCAGCCCAAAAAGGAAAACCTAAACAAAAGCTATGCAGGTGCTAATGGTTCCATCTGTGAACTCCTGGCTGGAGTCAAAAAAGGTTCTGTATATTGACGTCAGAAAACCAGACACAAAGGGCTAAACACACAGGAAGAGAATAAATACAATTGCGACAAAAGAATATAGCAACTGAATAAAAAACACTGTGGCTATGTCTACATTTGCATTCCTCTTCCGAAAGAGGCATGCAATTGAAAATGCAAATGTGGTGCAGATTTACATATCTGGTGCCTTGTTTGCATATTCTTGTTTTGAAAGAACTTCTTTTGAAAGACAAAAAACAGTGTAGATTCTGCTCTTTTGAAAGTAAACCCCATCATCAACAGACCTCTTCTTCCCATTTTTATGTGTGTTGGTTTTTATGGGAAGAAGGGTTCTTCTGAAGATGGGGTTTACTTTCGAAAGAGCAGAATCTACATTGCTTTCCTTCCTGCGAAAGAAACTTTTTCGGAAGAAGAACATGCAAAAGAGGTGCCAGATATATAAATCTACACCTCATTTGAATTTTCAGTTTCCCTTATTTGCATGTCTCGTTCGGAAGAGAAATGCAAGTATAGAGACAGCCTGTGTGTATGACGGGAGAAAATGTGTACCTGAGTCATCTTGGTCTTTAACAGCTTGTTGGAGGTTTGGGGAGGAGAAGGAAGTAGGGGTAGACAAGCACTGATATTCTTTCTAAAGGTATAACCACATAGTTGTGAGCATGTTTGCAAGCTGCAGTAGACAGACAGACACATGCTAGCTATGCTCAAGTTAGTGCTCTAAAAATAGCCACAAAGCCAAGGCTAGTGTGGGTAGTGGCTTGGATTAAGCCATGCAAGTACAAACCACCAAATATGCTCATGTGTATATTTAGCCAGTTAACCCACACCCGGGCGCATGCTCTCGCTCAGGCTAAACTGCTGTTTTTACTGTGCTAGGTGGAGTCGAGCTGGGTTATACTAGTGCAGGCCTACGCACCCATTCTCACAGGTGCAGTTGTTGATGGTTTATTGAATTCTCCCTATGAGACAAGTGATTACAGGAGCATGGACATAAAAAATGTGAACAATGATGATAAGCAGCATGGTCCTGTGATTGGGGGACGAGAAGAAAGGAATGCCTGAATTCTAGTTTTACTGTGCCAGTGATTCATCATGCAATTCATACAATACGAGAACTGGAAGGGACTTCACAAGGTCATTAAATAAAGTTAAAATCTGCTAAAATTTGCAATTGCCTGTATATAGGCACATAAATACAATTTGTAGAGACGCTGAGCAACTACAGCTCCTGTTGGCTTTGGTGAGATTTCTCGGTGCTGAGCATTTCTGAACTGGAAGCCACTCTTCAGGCTCACTGACAGGGAGAGACAGAAGGCGAAGGGCCTTGTTGAACTGCTGTGGCAGTGCTGCTCCAGTTGCGCACAGCTGTGGCAGAGGCGAGTGGGGCCATGCAGCAGGTTAGGTGACACTGATGTGGGACAATGTCCTGGGTCCTGCCCCTTCCAGGATGCAGAGTCGCCCCCCGGCCCCCCTGGCCTGTTGGCACCGCTGTCACTGTTCCTTAGCTGTTTAAATAGGAGCAGACATCCCTAGCTTTGTGTTCCCAAATAAAAACGCTTGGATCTAAACCTCTCTGTGTCAGTTCTACTCTCTGGCTTGTTTAACATGCATGTTGTCTCAGTGTACATAAAAGGTTCCTAGGGGCTCTGAAATGAATATACACATATGTAGCTCATCTTGACCTGGGTTGAGTTTTTGTCCTCCTCTAACAGACGACCCATTTGTAAAAGCTTGCCACAATTTGTAAGCGAATGCATCTAGTTCCTTTTAGATACAAAGCCCCCAGGCTCAGTTCCTTGCAGATGACCAAGCCAGTGCTGTTTTTACAAACATGTAAGTGAGCTAAATGAAGCTCTGATCCTGCAGTAAGCTCTATGCAGATGGATCTATGCCTTCGTTGCATTATTAGGGCTTTTTGTAGGTAAGGGCCTCATCTGCCTGTACTGATATCATTGCAGGATTGGGATGTAAATTATTTCTGCATCAGCTGGATGACACAAAGTCATGTCCTCCTAACATTTATGGCTTCACATAACTGTCGTGGATTTGTTTTGAGGAACGATCATCAATGGTCACCTCACTGTCCAAACAAGTGCTTACTTTTTGTTTTGTTTTCTTTAACTGACTGCGGAAATACTCTTTGATTGGCAAAGTGAGCTTTAGACAGATTTTTTCTATATTTCACATCATCCTTATGCATTTCTCTGTGTGGTTTTGCATTCTCGTTTGCTTCACCTATCAGATACTAAATGTTGGTTTTTTTAATGGTAAAAATCCATTTTAAGGTCTCCAGGAGGTAAATTATTTTTAAAATTAGTTTTTATTTTATTAGCTAGGTTGCACAGTGTCAAAACTATGCCGGAGTTAGTGGCACTTCACTCAGCTTATTAATATTGATATAGTCATGCTCTGCCTCAATGCAGTGTGACCCTGTTAACCTTCTGAGATAGATTTTTTGAAGACAATTGCTAATTTTTAACTAATTACTCTTGGATAGATTTTTGAACCTATTTAAATTTGCTAATTGGTTTTGTGCCAAAGAGAAATAGGACATAAGCTGCAGCATTCCAACTGTTTACCAGCCAAGAATAGGAGGGTGCCTGTTCCGCTAGATAATTATCAGAACTAACCTCATGCTGACGTGCAGAGCCTTCCAGATGTTTTGACCATTGCTCCAGCCTGCAGGACTGTCAATGGAGGAAAGAAGAGAGTGAATATAGTAAATGAAGATAAATTCAAAGCAGCCCTGACAATTTTGGACTAGGGAGCGAGAGAGCTGAAGCTTTGAGATAATATTTTTAAAAGCCTCTGAATAGGTTAAGAGTCTGTATCCCATTAGGTCTTTCTGAAAACCCAAGTTGGTGCATGGCATGAAGCGAGTGCATGTGGAAGACAGAAATACTGTTTTTGTTCAACAGTAGCTGTCTTTTGCAAATCTGCCAGTTTCCTGCTGCGTGTCGAACCAGATTGATAGAGGAGGTGATAATGACAGATAAATCAATTCTCATTCCGACTCCACTAACAAATAAATACATTAGTGAGGTTATTAATATCACTGTTGTAGACGTGTTATTCCTTCCCCCTTGCTGCAATTTATGCATTTTTCTGTACCAGTTCCCGCACAAATACTGGTGTGTTGCCCACCTACAGCATAATGGTAACCTTTTTTCCCAGCTCTGAATGCTGTGAGACCAGTACCTTGAGGATGAGCAGGGTGATGGTGTGATTTGTTATGCAGGTTTTTTTAATAGAATGGCATGATGTCTTTTCCTGAGGCGCCACCTGGACCTGGGGCACTACTGAGCCCTCTGACCTACCAGTCTGGGAACCCTCTCACATTGCAAGGCTATGACAAGCTGCAATTCTCTACAAGCCTACACTTATACCTCAGCAGGAACATACCCAGTTGCTCTTACATGAATGCCCATGAACCAACAATAGAGAGGTTCACTCTTCCTCCCCATCCTAGGACCCCAGAGCTGAACCATCTTGCCCAGGGCCAAAGCCTAACCAATATAAGTTTATAATCCAGAGGAAATTTACACTGCTCCTTTACTGCACTGCAACTTCCTGGCTTAGGGTGTGTGAGAACACACAATCCCGAGTGGAGCAAGTTACAGTGCTGTAAAACGCCAGTATAAATAGGCTCCTAGCACTGTTAGCTGCTCCTTTCATGGAGTGGGATTCTAGAGAAAGTGTGCTGTGGCCACACATCCACTTTAAAGTATTGCCATAGGGGCACTTTAATTTTAGAAATGTAGACAAAGCTCTACTCCAGCCCTCCCTCAGTGTGGAGAGGACAGTGCACCAGCCCCTTTTCCCATTGTACGTCAAACACCACACTGCTTTGTGGGGGTGTAGATTTATTAACTGCAGGAAGACAATTCTGGGTGGCAGAGTGGGGAGAGATTGTGATACTTGGTTTGTAAATCATAATTGTACACATCAAATAATTGCGTAACAAACAAAGCAAAATGCAGTCTAAGCTCTTTAAACTAGAGAAGCTTTGAGTCAAGCAGTGTCACTCCCTGATAGTACAAGCAGTTAGGTCATACCAAGGCTGCAACCCACCTTTTGACCACATCCCCAGCTGTCTGTGCTACTGAGGTGTTTCCAGGTTTTGAGCTGTAAGCCTGGGTTTATACTTACCTTGACTATCAATGGCCAATTGTGTACCAAAAATCAATTTTGCAGCCATCGTTATTCCTCACTGCAGAATGCTGATGGGAACTCTCCTTCCATCAACAGTCCTTAATCCTTGTGGCTCGCAAGGACTTCCAAGGTTGGCATATATCTATAGCTTCTGCCCTATGAAGGGAACTTCATTGACCCAGCCAAAAGCTCCCTGCAGAGTCAGTGAAAAAGTACAGAAGCAAGATGGAGTCCAGTGTCTCATAACCTTGTCACACGTCTTTGCCCGCTTTGATGAGACATAGCAGGTGCCATAACCCATATTCTATCAAGGCATTTCATAGAAAAACCTATCAGGTGGGGATAAGCTCCCTTTGTGGCCTATCATGTTCACTAATGGGTCATTACTCTGAATGGTTTATTCACAATGTGCAGGGTAGATGGACGCGAACTACCTTGTGGATGTCACCCCAGGAGCAAATACATTTGAACTACTGGTATGCAATCAATATTCATAACTTGAAACATAGTGACAGCACATAAAATACAACAAGATATTAGTGCTCAACAGATTGAGACGTTCAGAATGATGTCTTACAAGACATACTTTGCACAAAATATATCTTCTCACCATAGTAAATATGAGGATGCCAGAGGTTTGCTTTAGGGTACAAAATGCCATAGGTGGACTAGATGGGGTTGGCAGTGATGCAATGATGATAATGGCATATGCAAAATCCTGTGTAATCAGTAGCAAGTTGGCTCTATATTCCGTGGCAAGGTCCCTAGATTCTGTGGAAATTGTGTGGCAGAGTGGGGAGAAACTGTGACACCGTGTATGAGGTGTGGGATACAGTTACGGGGGGAAAGTTTGCAACAAGCTGCAATATTGCTCCTAAATGATGAACTCGTTAACAAAATGGACAATTGCATCTTTCATGCTAAAAGGGTGGGTTTACACAACTTGGAGCTGTTGTCCCAGGCTGTCTGCAGACTCAAGTATGGTAATTACTATTGCTTTACGTGTGGGTCACAGTTTCAAACTTTTTTTTTTCAGAAACATGAAGGTTAGAAAATTAACTGGGTCTGAAGGAGTGGCTTTTACTGTCACTCATGCTGCAGCTAGGGTTTTCTGATGTCCCCCACCCCAGATAATTTGCAGCTCCAATCCATTAGGCGCAATGAGGGTACATGACGTTCTAAGGTTCACTTACATACAGCTATGTCTCATGACATCCTCAGATATTGTTACTTGTCCCCTATTCACAGTACGTTACTTATCTTCATTTATCTGATGCACTTTATGAGCTGCAGGTAGACTATCAGAAATTTAATGTAAATGCTGTCAGTGTGTAGTCAGTGGGTGTATAATTCTCATTCAAGTCACTCATCTCGGAACTTATCTGGCTGTTGCGCTAATGGGCTTTCCCCCATCTGTGAAAGCATTGAGCCATATTTTGCCCTTTAATAAGCACATGCAACTCCCACTGAAGTCAAAGAAGGTTGTGTACATCTGTCTGAAGGTGGAATTTGTTTTGAAAGGTTTTGAATAACATTTTTCTCTGCATTGGTAGTTTCATTATGAACAGTATGTTAATCCCAGTGAAAGTAGGAAGGGTTGTTTGGCTTTGTCTTCAAATCTGAATCACAATCTGAAGAAAATGCAAATTCAATATTCGTATTCTGAATATTCAGGCATATTCATGTATGGAGCTGAATACAGAGCACAGACAAAAATATTTACATTCAGAGCATTCAAGGTAATTCACAAATCATATGTTGTATAAAGCTACATGTTGCTAAAATTTTGAAAACTGCTTTACTCAAACAATTGCAAGACTCTCTCTTAAAATCTAAAATCTTGATTCTCCTCTGACACTGGAATAGTACTGGAATGACTGCACTGACCTTAATGGAATTATACTGTTGTGAAACTGGAACAACACAGGGTTAAGTCAGGCATGGACTTTGCAGTCACAGCTCACACTAAATTTCTAAGCTTTCATCAAGGTATTAAAGAAGTTCTTATTCTTGAATTTCTGTTCTTCCGATATTAATTTTTAATTATGTAAAATAATTTACAAAAATAGTAGAGTAGATAAATAAAAGATTTTTTCAAATTTTTTAAATTTAATTGGCAAATATAAAAAATCTCAATGCCCAGAGTGCCAAGTTCAGATATTCTTACTAAGTAGCTTGTTGACCTTGGGATACCCCTCTATAGCCGTGTCTACACGTGCACGCTACTTCGAAGTAGCGGCACTAATTTCGAAATAGCGCCCGTCACGGCTACACGTGTTGGGAGCTATTTCGATGTTAACATCGACGTTAAGCGGCGAGACGTCGAAGCCGCTAACCCCATGAGGGGATAGGAATAGCGCCCTACTTCGACGTTCAACGTCGAAGTAGGGACCGTGTAGTCGTTGCGCGTCCCGCAACATTGAAATTGCGGGGTCCGCCATGGCGGCCATCAGCTGAGGGGTTGAGAGACGCTCTCTCTCCAGCCCCTGCGGGGCTCTATGGTCACCGTGTGCAGCAGCCCTTAGCCCAGGGCTTCTGGCTGCTGCTGCGGCAGCTGGGGATCCATGCTGCATGCACAGGGTCTGCAACCAGTTGTCGGCTCTGTGGATCTTGTGTTGTTTAGTGCAACTGTGTCTGGGAGGGGCCCTTTAAGGGAGCGGCTTGCTGTTGAGTCCACCCTGTGACCCTGTCTGCAGCTGTTCCTGGCACCCTTATTTTGATGTGTGCTACTGTGGCGTGTAGACGTTCCCTCGCAGCGCCTATTTCAATGTGGTGCTGCGCAACGTCGATGTTGAACGTCGACGTTGCCAGCCCTGGAGGACATGTAGACGTTATTTCGATGTAGCGTTCACATGTAGATGTAGCCTATGTGCGTAATGAGATCAAAATCTGGCCATCAAAACGTTAGCCATAATTAACTGCTAATTTCCCCATGCCAAAGGCAACCACACACTGTGTCCTATAATTGTATTAAATTAGTAATAAAAGCAAGTAACAAGAAGTAACAAAAGCAAATCAGTCCCACCTGATATTTCTGTACTTATTAGAGTTAAAGACAGATACCTGCTTACCTGGTCATGTGTTTGACCATATAAAGAGCATATAAACAAGAGAACAAAGTTAAAGTACCAGGCTGGACCTTAACTTTGACATTTCCAGACTCCTTAGTGCTCTTTAGAACTTTAATGGTCTTTAATGTAGTATTTTATATGAAATATTCTTGGTAGTCTGTCGTGTCTGACAATGACATCTCGAGCTTTCATGGGCTCATCAGTTGTGGACTCGCATGTGGCTGACAAGTCCAAGCCTTGAACAGCATGAGTGTTCACAGTAGAGGCAAGGGAATTGTCCTGGCTCTGTCAATCAGCTGCTGCTTTCCTCATCTCACAAGCGTCAATCAGGTGTATGCGTCGCTGCTCTTCAAAGTTGTCATACACGTGTCATACAAGAACATGCCAGCCTGTTCAGTCTTCTGCATTCTGTTCTATCTGCTTTGGCCTTAATCCAGCATCAGCAATGTTGGCCTTCACACAGCCTTTATACCTCTTGCGAGGCCGACCTTGATTACTTTTGCCCTGGGAGAGCTCACCGTACAGGAGTTGCTTAGAGATTCTTGACTCCTCCATTTGCATGCCATGCCCTGTCCAGCGAAGCTGGACTTTCAGAATCATGGCTGCAATGCTTGTGGTTTCTGCTTTGTCAAGGTCTTCCAGGTTTGTTACTCTGTCCTGCCATTGAATGTGCAGTATTGACCTCAGGCTCCCTGTGTGGAAGTGCTCCAACAGTATCACATGTTTTCTGTACAAGGTCCATGTTTCACATACATACAGGAGGCTGGTCAGGACTATAGCCTTGTACTTGTTCAGTTTAGTGGGCTTTCGGATATTGTGCTGATTCAACACTTGTGCTCTCAGATGATGTAGTGCCTGGTTGGTCTGGCAGATCATGGCATTGATTTCTTTGTCAAGGGAGCCATCATTGGCTATCACACTGCCAAGGTACTTGAACTTTTCTATTGTTTTTAACTCTGTTCCTTCAATAAATATGGAGGCAGGGAGAGGTGCAGATCCTTGAGGTGGCTGAAGCAGTACCTCAGTCTTTCCTAGACCTATGGTCAAACCAAAAAGGTGAGTGGCTTCAGCAATAAACTGGAGATCAGATTCCTTGTGTGCCATGAGTGCACAGTCATCAGCAAAAAGGGCTTCAAGGATGAGCATCTCAAGCATCTTGGTTTTAGCATTCAAACGATGAAGGTCAAAAAGTGGCCCATCAAGCCTGTACATAAGAACATAAGAATGGACATACTGGGTCAGACCAAAGGTCCATCCAGCCCAGTATCCCGTCTGCCGACAGTGGCCAATGCCATGTGCCCCAGAGAAGGAGAACAGAAGACAATGATCAAGTGATTTATCTCCTGCCATCCGTCTCCTGCCCTTGTACTGAAGGCTAGGGCACCATACTTTACCCCTGGCTAATAGCCATTTATGGACCTACCCTGCAAAAATTTATCAAGCTCTTTTTTAAACCCCAATAGAGTCCTGGCCTTCACAGCCTCCTACAACAAGGAGTTCCACAGGTCGACTGTGCGCTGTGTGAAGAAAAATTTCCTTTTATTAGTTTTGAACGTACTATCCATCAATTTCATTTGGTGTCCCCTAGTTCTTGTATTATGGAAAAAGGTAAATAATTTTTCTATCTTCACTTTCTCCACATCATTCATGATTTTATATACCTCTATCATATCGCCCCTCAATCGCCTCTTTTCCAGACTGAAAAGTCCCAGTCTCTCTAGCCTCTCCCCATATGGGACCCGTTCCAAACCCCTAATCATCTTAGTCACCCTTTTCTGAACCTTTTCTAATGCCAATGTATCTTTTTTGAGGTGAGGGAACCACATCTGCACACAGTACTCAAGATGTGGGCGTACCATAGTTTTATATAGGGGAAGTATATTTTGTCTTATTAACTATCCCTTTTTTAATAATTCCTAACATCCTATTTGCTTTTCTAACTGCCGCTGCACACTGCGTGGATGTCTTCAGAGAACTATCCACTATAACTCCAAGATCCCTTTCCTGATCTGTCGTAGCTAAATTTGACCCCATCATGTTGTACATATAATTTGGGTTATTTTTTCCAATGTGCATTACCTTACACTTACCCACATTAAATTTCATTTGCCATTTTGCTGCCCAATCACTCAGTTTGCTGAGATCTTTTTGTAGTTCTTCACAATCCCTTTTGGTTTTGACTGTCCTGAACAACTTGGTGTCATCTGCAAACTTTGCCACCTCACTGCTTACCTCATTTTCTAGATCGTTGATGAACAAGTTGAACAGGATCGGTCCCAGGACTGACCCCTGGGGAACACCACTAGTTACCGCCTTTATTGTGAAAATTTACCATTTATTCCAACCCTTTGTTTTCTGTCTTTTAACCAATTCCCGATCCGTGAAAGGATCTTTCCTCCTATCCCATGACCGCCTAATTTACATAAAAGCCTTTGGTGTGGGACCGTGTCAAAGGCTTTCTGGAAATCTGGGTATATTATGTCCACTGGGTGCCATTTTTCCGCATGTTTATTAACCCCTTCAAAGAATTCTAGTAGATTAGTTAGACATGACTTCCCTCTGCAGAAACCATGCTGACTTTTGCCCAACAATTTGTGCTCTTCTACGTGCCTTGCAATTTTATTCTTTACTATTGTTTCTACTAATTTGCCTGGTACTGATGTTAGAGTTATCGGTCTATAATTGCCAGAGTCTCCTCTAGAGCCTTTTTTAAATATTGGCGTTATATTGGCCGTCTTCCAGTCATTGGGTACCGAAGCGGATTTAAAGGATAGGTTACAAACCACTGTTAATAACTCCGCAATTTCACATTTGAGTTCTTTCAGAACCCTTGGGTGAATACCGTCTGGTCCTGGAGACTTGTTACTATTCAGCTTATCAATTAACTCCAAAACCTCCTCTAATGTCACTTCAATATGGGAGAGTCCCTCAGATTTGTCACCTAAAAAGGCTGGCTCAGATTTAGGAATCTCTGTAATATCCTCAGCTGTGAAGACTGAAGCAAAGAAATCATTTAATCGCTCCGCAATGGCACTGTCTTCCTTGATCGCTCCTTTTATATCTTTATCGTCCAAGGGCCCCACTGCTTTTTTGGCGGGCTTCCTGCTTCTAATGTATTTAAAAAACATTTTACTATCATTTTTTGAATTTTTGGCTAGCTGTTCCTCAAAATCTTTTTTGGCTTTTCTCACTACATTATGACACTTAATTTGGGAGTGTTTGTGTTCCTTTCTATTTTCCTCACTAGGATTTGACTTCCACTTTTTAAAAGCTGTCCTGTTCTCTCTTACTGCCTTTTTAACATGGCTGTTAAGCCATGGTGGTTCTTTGTTAGGTCTCTTACTGTGGTTTTTTATTTGGGGTATACATTTAAGTTGGGCCTCTAGTATGGTGTCTTTAAACAGTTTCCATGCAGCTTCCAGGGATTTTAGTTTAGTTACTCTACCTTTTAGTTTCTGTTTAACTAACTTCCTCATTTTAGTGTAATTCCCCTTTTTGAAATTAAATGCCAGAGTGTTTGACCGCTGCGGTGCTCTTCCCAACACAGGAATATTAAAAGTTATTATATTGTGGTCACTATTTCCAAGCGGTCCAGTAACAGTTACCTCTTGGACCAGATCCTGCGTTCCAGTCAGGACTAGATCGAGAATTGACTCTCCCCTTGTGGGTTCCTGTACTAGCTGCTCCAAGAAGCAGTCATTTAAGACATCAAGAAATTTAATCTCTGAATCCCGTCCTGAGGTGACATGTACCCAATCAATATGGGGATAATTGAAATCTCCTATTATTACTGTGTTTTTTATTTTGATAGCCTCTCTAATCTCCCTTAACATTTCAGCATCACTATCACTGTCCTGGTTAGGTGGTCGGTAATATATTCCTAATGCCATATTCATATTAGAGGAATGAATTGTTATCCATAATGATTCTATGGAACATTTTGATTCCTTTAGGATTTTTGCTTCATTTGATTCTATATTATCCTTCACATATAGTACCACTCCGCCACCTGCACGACCTGTTCTGTCTTTCCAATATAATTTATAACCCGGTATGATAGTGTCCCACTGGTTGTCCTCATTCCACCATGTTTCTGTGATGCCTATTATGTCAACTTCCTCCTTTGATATGAGGTACTCCAGTTCACCCATCTTATTAGACAGACTCCTAGCGTTTGTGTAAAAGCACCTTAAAAAACTACCACTATTTATATGTCTGCCTTTCACAGACGCCTTGGATTTTTTTATATGCAATTGTTTCACATCTGATCTTGTCCATATATTATTTCCCATGTTCCCTATCTGACTAACTTCTAGGGAATCCCTATCTATGGAGCCTCGTGTAAGAGAAGTCTCCGTCCGATCCAGGTGCTCCCCTGCACTAATCGGCTTTCCCCCACCTCTTAGTTTAAAAACTGCTCTACGACCTTTTTAATGTTTAATGCCAGCAGTCTGGATCCACCTTGATTTAGGTGGAGCCCATCCTTCCTGTATAGGCTCCCCCTACCCCAAAAGTGTGCCCAGTTCCTAATAAATCTAAACTCCTCTTCCCTACACCATCGTCTCATCCACGCATTGAGACTCTGAAGTTCTGCCTGTCTATCTGGCCCTGCACGTGGAACTGGAAGCATTTCAGAGAATGCCAACATAGATGTTCTGGATTTCAGTCTCTTTCCTAGTAACCTAAATTTGGCCTCCAGAACATCTCTTCTACCCTTCCCTATGTCACTGGTACCGACATGTACCACAACCACCGGCTCCTCCCCAGCACTGCCCGTAAGTCTGTCTAGATGCCTCGAGAGATCCGCAACCTTCGCACCAGGCAGGCAACTCACCATACGGTTCTCCCGGTCATCACAAACCCAACTATCTATATTTCTAATGATCGAATCCCCCACTACTAAAACCTGCTTCTTCCTAACAGCTGGCGCTCCCTCCACCGGAGAAGTATCCTTGGCGCAAGAGGATACCATAGCACCCTCGGGAAGGAGGGTCCCAACTATGGGATGGTTTCCCTCTGCTCCCATTGACTGCTCTCCTTCCCTGAGCCTTTCATCCTCCGTAACAGCATCAGGACTGTCAGATTGGAGGTGGGACAGCCCTACTAATAGTAGTAGTAGTAGTAGGCATCCTTCAGTCTGCATAGGCTATGGATCACGGCCACAGCCCTACTATGTCCCGGAAAGTCTCATCAACAAACACCTCTGCCTTCCTTAGCTCCTCCAGTTCAGCCACCCTGGCCTCCAAAGCATGCACTCGGTCTCTGAGGGCCAGGAGCTCCTTGCATCGAGCTCACACATACACCACCCACCCACAGGGTAGTTAGTCATACATATTGCACTCGACACAATAAACAGGATAGCCCCCACTCTGCTGCTGGGCTTCTGCCTCCATTTCCTACTCTAATTATATATGAGGGTTTAATTAAATGTTTCAGATAGAGGTTGTTATAAAGGATTTAAGTTTAAGGGCAATAGAAGTCACTGGTTCCCTCCAAGCTCCCCCTCTCAACTCCCCTCGCAAAACTCCCTCCTGTTAGCACTCACCCTCTTCGCAAGCACCCGGTCGCAAAGCTCCCTGGTCGCTTACTAGCTGGGTTTAAGTGCTCGGCCTCCCTGATAGCTCCTCCCTCTGCCTACAGCTCAGCCAATCAGCACACAGTGTTTCGATTCAAACCTAATCAAGACTCACAGCTTCCAACTGCCTGCCTGAGCACACGGCCTTTCAAACAAACACTCAGCTCAGCACTCCAAACGCCAAACAAACACCAGCCCAGAACCCCCAAACACAAGCAGCCACTTACCCCAAGGTGCTTTAGTTTGCTCCTTCCTTCTCCTCCTCCAGGAGAGCCTCTTAAAACTCCCTCCTGTTAGCACTCACCCTGTTCGCAAGCACCCGGTACTTTATGTAGACTGCATAGTCCAGGTCCCTAACTGTGTGGCTGAGGATGCACATGAAAAAGAGGTTGAATAACACTGGGGCCAGCATGCCCCGTTGCTTCATGCCATTGGATATCTCAAATGGATCTGAGGACTTGCCATTCAAAAGAACAAAGCCAGTCACGTCATCATGGAACAGGCGTATGAGGTTAACAAATCTTTTTGGGGAGCTGAATTTTGACCGGATAATCCACGGGGCTTCTTTTCTGACAGTGTCAAATGCCTTGGTCAGGTCTATAAAGACAGCATATAGATCCAAGTCTGTTTCCTGGACCTGACGAACAGCAAAGATCTTGTCAATGGTGCTGCAGCTTGGGCAGAATTCACACTGTGTCTCTGGTAAGTGCTCCTCTGAGATGCTGGTGATCAGACTGTTGAGGATGACTGGAACCAAGATCTTCCCAGCAGTAGAGAGAAGGGAAATGCCCCATTAATTTCCACGGTCAGGTTTGTTACCCTTTTTCTTGAAGAGCGAGATGATCGGGGCATCCCTAAAGTCTTTGAGCATGTCTTCGAGCATGTCTTCTTCTCAGATGCAGGTTAAAATTCTGTGAAAGGCTTCAAGTGACACTTGTCATGCTGCCTTGAACATTTCAGCAGGGATACAGTCCATCCCAGGGGCTTTGCCAGAGCTGGTCTAGCTGATTGCCTTTTTAACCTCATCTATTGTAGTGGGCAGGACAAGGCTGTCTATTGTGGGTTTCTGAGGGATCTGGTCTAGGGCCACAGGGTCAACAATGGAGGGCCCATTAAGAAGGTTGCTGAAGCGATGCTTCTCTTCTCCCTTGGGAGGTTCATGCCATCTGCAGACAGAAAAGGTGTAGTACTTGGCTCTGGATGTCCACATACAACTTTGACAGCACTGAAGAATATCTTGGAGTTCTTGGTGTCAGCGTAGTATTGGGCTTCATCAGCTTTTCTCTCCCACCACTAATCTTGCATTTTGCTTTGTGGAGTCTGTGCCTCACTCTGAAGGTGCTTGAAATGGTCATGTTTGGAGATTGAGAACTGATCATTTTGCCATAACAGAAATGTGTTCTGTTTTTCCTCTAAGATCTTCATGATGGTTGTGCCATTTTCATCAAACCAGTCTTGGTGAACTCTCTTTTTTAGTTCTAATTTGACTTGGATGACTCTGTCACCAGGGTTTTAAACTGGTCCCACTTTTGTATTGGGTCTCCAGTCAGAGGTCCATGGGACATCAGCAGGTTGTCAAGTTGGGCTGCGAATTGGTCACCATGACCAGTGTATTGCAGCTTCCCGATGTTGAAGGAGAGTCTGACAACCTTGAGCTTGTTGCAGTGCAGTGGTGTGATGTGCAGCATAAGGACAGATGTGACAAGTCTATGATCAGTCCAGCACTCAGCTCCCCACATGACCCTAGTGATTTTAACATAATGAATGTCCTGCCTGCAACTGATGACATAGTCAAAAGCAAAAGGGATTGTGAAGAACTACAAAAAGATCTCAGCAAACTGAGTGATTGGGCAGCAAAATGGCAAATGAAATTTAATGTGGGTAAGTGTAAGGTAATGCATGTTGGAAAAAATAACCCAAATTACACGTACTACATGATGGGGTCAAATTTAGCTACGACAGATCAGGAAAGGGATCTTGGAGTTATAGTGGATAGTTCTCTGAAGACATCCACGCAGTGTGCAGTGGCAGTTAGTAAGGCAAATAGGATGTTAGGAATTATTAAAAAAGGGATCGATAATAAGACAAAAGATATCATACTTCCCCTATATAAAACTATGGTACGCCCACATCTCGAGTACTGCGTGCAGATGTGGTCTCCTCACCTCAAAAAAGATATATTGGCATTAGAAAAGGTTCAGAAAAGGGCGACTAAGATGATTAGGGGCTTGGAAAGGGTCCCATATGGGGAGAGGCTAGAGAGACTGGGACTTTTCAGTTTGGAAAAGAGGCGATTGAGGGGCGATATGATAGAGGTATATAAAATCATGAATGGTGTGGAGAAAGTGAATATAGAAAAATTATTTACCTTTTCCCATAATACAAGAACTAGGGGACACCAAATGAAATTGATGGGTAGTAGGTTCAAAACTAATAAAAGGAAATTTTTCTTCACACAGCGCACAGTCAACCTGTGGAACTCCTTGCCCGAGGAGGCTGTGAAGGCCAGGACTCTATTAGGGTTTAAAAAAGAGCTTGATAAATTTTTGCAGGTCAGGTCCATAAATGGCTATTAGCCAGGGATAAAGTATGGTGCCCTAGCCTTCATAACAAGGGCAGGAGATGGATGGCAGGAGATAAATCACTTGTCTTCTGTTCTCCTTCTCTGGGGCACCTGGCATTGGCCACCGTCGGCAGATGGGATGCTGGGCTTGATGGACCTTTGGTCTGACCCAGTATGGCCATTCTTATGTTCTTATGTAGGTGCCATTGTTTTGATCTTGGGTGCATCCGTGTGGTCTTGTATTTATCAGCCTGCCTGAAGAGAGTGTTGGTGATCATCAGGTTATTTTGTGCACACGAGCTCAGCAGAAGAAGGCCATTGGCATTCTTGTTACCAACGCTTGTGATGCCCCAGCACCTTTTTCCAGTTCCTACATTCGTTGCTGACTCTGATGTTGAAGTAACCCAAAAGGATAAGCTTGTCACTAGGAGGAGTTGCTTTTGCAAGACAGTCAAGGTCCTCATAGAAACTCTTTTTTTCTACATCGCTGCTGGTCAGAATGGGGTTTTAAGTGCCGATGATTGTAATGTGGCAGAAGGGGTTGAGGGGGAAGCAGAGCTTGGTCAGATGCTCACTGATGTTAATTGGTAGGTCAGGAAGCTGGTGCAGAAGTGATATGTCGATGGTAATTGTGATGCCACTTGGATTTTTTTTCTGGGCATTTTCCATACAGCTTTCACGTTTAAAAAAAAACAAACAAACCCATATTCTTTACTCTCAGTGATGCTCAGTTCAGCTAGGGATGACATTAGGAGGAGAAAGATTTTCTGCCTGGTTACCATGTGTAAATATCTGGACATATATCTAAAATAAAAGACTCTTGTGGTTTGTTTTAAATATGTGTATAATCCACAAGTGCAAAGGGGCTAGAAAGTTCTCTTAACCAACTCTCTCAGGCTTTCTCTGGTGAAAGATAATTTTTGTGGCATATATGATCAGCACCTACTGGCTGCTCATCTCAACCTGACTCCACACAAAGAATTGAGTCATTTCCATGCACAAGGCTACTCAAAACCAGATAGTTTTTGCAAAACCAGATAGTTAAGCTTACTTTCCCAGTTGTTTCTTGGTAGAACTCTAATACTTTCATGCTTTTTTTTAACCAGATTTGAAATATGGTTATAGAACGATCCTGGGGTAAGAAGGGAATTTTTTTCCTATCCCTATCAAAATCTACCTAGATTAGATTTACTTAGAAGTATCTGAAAAAAATCTCCATAGGCCCATGCCCTTTCAAATTTGTTAGAGGCTTGCTAACAAAGTGCTGATTAGTTCTCTGCCCTGAGTATGAAGTAGATCAAGGCATGGAAAATTTCAGCCCCAGTGCTTAAAGTCTGCCAAAGTTATAATTAATTGTAAACTGGGGTTTATAATAGTAAACACCAGAGAGTCTTTACTATATGTGTCACTATCATTTCTGCCTGTTATAAAAGGAAACGGGTTGTAAATGATTGCACACCACTTTAAAAATACCAATTACTTTTGTTAACACTGCAGAAGCTGCCGGGAGGCCCAGGTTTGAACTGCCAGGCTCTGGGTGGTTGCCTACTTTGCCCCCTGAAGTGGTGAGCCTGAAGATTCTTATATATATTATTTTTGGTGTGTTCTTCTGTCTGTCTGGGCAAGGTTCTGCTATGTTCCACACCATCCTTCCCTGCACTGTGCCAGCCCCACCCATCCCCAGGCCAGCGTGGGGCCCGGCTTATACGCTTTTTATGTATATTACAAGAAGTTTCTGTCTATAACTTTCTTTCAGCCCAACTTCTGTTTGAAAGTAGAGGTGCAGCTAGGCCTCTGGTTTATTTTATGTCTGGCATACAACATGGCAGGAGAAAAGGAGGGCAAATCCCAGCCCCAATTTAATCCCTCAGAGTTCAAGAATGGGCTTCAATGTAATCAGAGGGCCCAAATCTTGACCCATGCCCCTCAACCCATTCTCCCCATTGTGCAGGAGCTACTAATGGTCTATGGTTGGAGTAGTTTCTGTGCGGCTTTGTATGTATTCTCACTTGAGTAGGGAGGTGAGAAATTTCAAGGGAAAACTAGAGCTCCCCTGCTATTAAGAGACAGATGGGTAGGGCAAGGATGGTTTTGATGAACATCAACACAGCACAATTAGGAATGTTAGGGTTCACTACTTCCTTTTCTCAGGCAAATAATACCCCCTCTTACCAGGCTATCCTTCACATTTGCCTTTACACCTGAACACTGCTGGATAAGCACATGCAAGGTGGGACAGGGTATCCTGGGTGGACAGGTAAGGTGTCTCAGATGAGGAAGTTCTTGAGATGCACATGCACTCAACCAACCTGCCATCAGTTTTACGAGTTCAGCTGGATGGTGGCTCCTTGAACTGGACATTCTGAAGTGGCATGATAATAAAAACCCAGCTACAGAACATTTATTTTATAAAATCAAGGAGCCTCAAACAAATCCCAAATATACTGACATTTATGTTTTTCAGAGATTGCCATCTCCATGGGCGGGATAAGAAGATGAAACTCGCCCATCCCATGCACTTGGTTCTCCACTGAAACCTTAGCTTCAGGTAAACTGATGAAAATGACTGAAGTCAATAAAGAGGCCAAGATATTTCCTTTTCTATTAAAGCATAATTTTGCTGGGCTACCTGTACTACACACGTATACAGGTGTGCTGAATAAACTTCAAACACCGTGGGCCAAATTCACTGATGGAATAAATGGGTGCGGCATTAGTGAGAGTTTACACAAGTAGTGAATTTGGTGCTGCTCATTTATTTTGCGAAATCTGTGCCCAGTGGCAAGAAAACCTTTCTTTTATGTCAAAGCACTTAAAAAACAAAATATTTTTATTAGACTTTGTAATGTGTCATTTCATGCACTGGATCTTGATAAATTCTTGTTTAGGCTCTAGCAGTTGTCACTGTAATTATGATTGATGTATTTGTTATAAATTTTTTTTTTTCATTCTGCAAAACTTTGGCACATCTGTCCTGCATGTGGCAAAGTCATTTCTAAAGATGGTTGCTTGTTAGTGTCATCCAATTTCAACTTTTCCTTTGTAAAAATGTGAATAAAATGTTGACTTACTATTTCGCCTTCTGTCTCCTATAGTAGAGTCTATAGTGTAACTAATGTAGCATTCTGAATTTTCAAAGTTCTGCTGTGGTGTGATCCATTTCAAGCCTTGAACTAATTAGCCAATGGGATCTGGTGGCTTTGACTCCTCTTTAGTTTGTGTTTTAGAAATTTAGAGATTCCGGGTTTTTCATTCAGATGAAATTGCCAAACCCCACTTCCAGCATCCAACAATATTAATAGTTTTCCATTTATTATCACTGGTTATTTCTTCAGCGAGATATAGTTAGAAATGCTCATGCTATATTGCTTTAATTATATTTCAATAGTTTAGACAAACTCTTACTTCACTTCTTCCACATTTAGCTGCAATTATTATTGTATTTACCCCAACTTATGTGTATATTGTGTTCCGGTCAACCACAAGTAAGTTGAATTTTGCACAAGTCAAGGGAGCAGGGAAACTGACCAGCACTGCTGAGTGGTCAATTTCCTGCCTCCTGGTATTAGCGGGGAGGTGAGAACCAGGCGGCAGCCTGGCTCCCGGATCAGGGCTCCCTTCCTGGCAGGAACTAGGAAATTGACCAGTGCTGCTGCACTGGTCTGTTTCCTGGCTCTCACAAGCAGAAGGGACCTGGGAGACACATGGTTCCTGGCTCCCCACTATTCACAATGTTGACTCGCATTAATCCAAGTAACGTGCAAGTCGAAATCACATAAATAGGGGTTTTACTGTACTTAGGGTACAACTTCTTGCATTTCTGCTATCACTCGCAATTCTCCTGTACATTTAATGTCTTTTCACTTTGCCTTGTAATGCCACAATTTGCCACAATTGTAATACCTTCCTCAGTGGTTGCTATACTGATACAGTATTTGAGTTCATTTTTATGGTTTTATTTTCCTGGAAAACCTCCAAACCATCAAATACAGTCTGGTACTCTGTAAACATGTCAGCGTTCACTGCTTCCCACTTTAAAATATTGACTCTATATTTATGTTTGTTACTATTGGCAAACCCAGAACTATTCATGAGTCAGACTTACCAATATGAAATGCAGTGTTCTCTTCTCTTCTTTCCTTATGCAAAACACATATAAGTTACATTTCCCAGATACTTGAACTTATTCTCCTAAACAGAGACTCGATCCTTAGAATGGTTGACCCCCAGTAACTCTAATTGAGATCAACAGTTTGTTCTGTCTTTGAATCCTCACTTATCCACAGGTCTATAATTAATAGTGCTGTGACTTAGGGAAAGTGCCTTGTCATTCTATAGCCCATTTAGATTAATAATTGTGTTTGCTACAATTCCAGTAAAGTTGTTCAAAGAACAGCAGACTATTGTTTTAGAGGAGGGATCAGCAACCCCCAGCATACGTGGCAAGAGTGGCACATCAGCTGATTTTCATTGGCATGTGTGGCGGGAGTTCAACCCCATCCCTCCTCCCCCTGTGCAGCTGGTAGCTTGCAAAAAGCCACACCAGCTGTGGATTAACAAAAAGCAGCTAATGCTACCAACCACTCACTAAATTAAGCTGTTGTAAGTAGGACTATTAGTGTCTTTAAAATGTATCATCTGCACTGGGACAGTACATGGGGTCAAAAAGCTCAATTTTCAGCACTTGTTCTCAGAAAATTGATGACCCCTGTCTTAGGCGATCGTCTTATTCACCAGTAGCTGAATTGTTTTGCTACCTTTTCATGTTCCAGATTACTTGGATTTCACTGAATTGGAATATACAGTTTCCTGCCTTATTTTACTCTTTATTTGTACTCCTCATAGGTTTGGTCAGTTTGGTCAATCTTTGGTGTAACATAATGAAATGAGTAATAGATCTAAATAATAGAATGCTTTTTCTTCCTGCTTGTTGATTGTACTATTAGTTTGGGACTATCTGTATGCATGTTATGATC
This sequence comes from Carettochelys insculpta, assembly GCF_033958435.1. NCBI lineage: Eukaryota > Metazoa > Chordata > Testudines > Carettochelyidae > Carettochelys > Carettochelys insculpta. The sequence goes on along the minus strand of NC_134141.1, from coordinate 30,452,858 downwards.
TCACTGTGTCTTTTGCTTCACAGAATGTGCAGTTCCTTCTGTTCATGTTCCTCTTTTATTTCTGCATCCTCTGCAAATATCAAGGGCACATTGGGTTCCATTTCTCTTAATAACTTGGCATGCACAAGTCTGATGTAAATCCATATACCATAAAACAATTCACAAAACCTCCCAACTCCACATAACTTTGAAACCAGTTTCAATAAGTTTCAAATATATCAATAGCTGCACCATTTTTCTGATTTCATATGTGAAAAAAATTATTTTGCCTGTGCTATGTAGTGTTCTCTCTTTTGGTGCACAGGGTGCTTCTAATTTATCCATGAGCAACGTTACTTTTTAAAATCTGCTTCTCTATCAAATTCAAAACATCTTGAGCCTTAATTCTGCCACATGGAAAAATAATACTTGCTTCTTCACTAGCTGATGCTTTACTGCAAACATTCCATTTTCTCAGATTTTCTGTAGAATGTCATTCACAGTTTGACTTTCCTGAAGGGTTGGTTGGACTATTTTTGTTTTAATCCTCTTCTGCAATCATTTAATTGTGCTAGTTTCTCTTCAAAAAGACACTTTTAGTTTATTTTGTCATTGTTTAATATATTTTATAAGGAAAACTCCAGGAACACAATCTGTGCTGTCTGCATATAGACAGAAGCAGTCCATGTGCTCTTTAGCCCAATCAACTGTCATAATAAAGTTCTAATTTAATTTCCAGCTTTAAAGTTCTATGCCGGCAGCTCTTTAGACATGTGGGTGGATGCTACCAATAAACAGTGACTCAGACAGATCATACTTAAAATATTGCTCTTAATACGCACATTGTGTCTTTTTCAAATGCATGTGGCTAGGCACCAGTCCTCAAAGTAGAAGAGGCATTTCTGCAAGGAGAAGGGTAGAGATTTGATTATATTCTTCCTGTATTTCATAACTGCCAAGCAATGACTGATTTATTTTGGCATCCTATGTAGTTCTGCAATGGCCTGGCTCTACTGCAGTCCTACTTCAAAGCCACAAGCCATACCCTATGGGCCCAAAATGCCTGAACAACAGCAGAAAGGAAGAAAGATCATTTCCAACCTAATCTGGCTTCAGACACTGCAAATTATATTACTGCAGATTTGGCTGCTTCTATATGATGTAATGGTTTGCAGTATAGTTTGGCTTGTTGCTCCTCACTAGTGTGGAGAAGAACAGGGTCATATCTCTGGGGGTTAAGGGAGCCAAACAAACAAACCAACCATTGTGAGACATCCAGTCAGACCATTAAGATGTGCAAGATTAAATTTTGCTATTGGGTAAAAAGGTAAAATCTTTTTGTACCATTCATGTAATGTTTTACCAGTGAATTTTTGTTAACATCACATTCATTGTGCTACTCATAAGAGTGAAGTAATACAAGCATGGGACTTTGTGACATAAAATTCCATTATACTTAAGTATATTAAAAGTCCTGTGTATTATATCACCAGCAAACTGCTGTATACCAAATGTGCCACTATTCAACTTTCCTTATACTTTATTAATCATTTTACTTTCAGTAAACCTATAAATGGTTCATTGTAGCTGAAATATACATTCATTATGCGATAAATGATTAAAGCACAGTAATGGTTTTTCCCTTAAGCATAATTTATGATTTGCCTTGGCAGGCCAATACCTGAAAACTCTTTGCCTCTTCTGCTGAAACAGCACATAAGGACCAAACACAGCACTCGATGTGTTCAGGAGAGCAAGTGCTAAGTATTTACAATGTTAAATTAGAGCCTGAAGTGCACTAAGGATAGTTCAAGAAAATAGGCTGGATTGGACTTTAAAAAAATGATTGAAACGGCAACAGTCAAATGTTGCTGTACTGGTAGGTGTCATGGGCTGAGCAGTGTCTTCCTGGAACAAGGTAAGGCAGCACAAGTAAAAAATCTCTGAGGGGCAAATGACAAACTACAACTGGCACTAACTGACACCTGCGCTGGCAGCCACAGCTGGATTTTATATACCCGAAGACTTAAATAGCCTTTCACCCTCATGCAATGATCTCTTTGCGTCAAGGTCGAAACATGCTGTCGAAGTGGCTCTGATGCTCTGTCTTTCCTATGCTGGATCTAAGTCTATATTGCTAGGCAAGTCTGGGAACTTTAGCCAGAACTAGTTTCACTTTCTAGGTGAGACATATGAAAGCAGTCTTGTAGAAACTGGAATTTTATAATAATGTGAAGGATGGAACCCTGAGTCAGCAGAAATAAGATACAGCCTCCTGGGCCTTCAGTTCCCTGGGGTTGGTCCAGTTGAGCTATTCAGTGGAAACTTTGCCACATGAAGTAATGAATTTCACTTACTGAACACAAGTGTTCTTCTCTCACTCTAATACTTTAATACAGCATAAAAGGCTGAGATTGCCAAAAGCCACATGAATTAATCTGGAAGACAGACATGAAATCAAGCAAAAAAAAAAAAAAAGGACGGGGGGTGGGGTTTATATTCACAGTCAGTGGGAGTTGTTATGTTACGCATGCATCTGAGGAAGTGAGTCTTTGCCCATGAAAGTTTGTGGTCCAAAAATCTGTCAGTCTATAAGGTGCCACAGGACTTTTCATTGTTTTAATATTACCCTTAGTACACCTACCTCCTTTTCAAAACTACCATTTCATTTGTAATCAAAGAAAAGTGTGTGTCTTCAAACAAATATTGGACCCAATCCAGATCCTATTGGCATGCATGACACTTTTGCCTCCGGGACTCCAATTGTATTTAGAGAGTCCCTACATTCCCCCTTTCTCAGAACAAAAGCATATAGCTTTAAAACTATGTTCAAAGGTTTGTATTACAGCGTGCAGCTTTTTCCAAAGGTGGAATCTGCTCACCAGACAAGATACACTTTCCAACAGACCATAATTTGTTCTTGCAAAGTTTATGTGTTTGTAACAACAAAACAGGACTATCTGATGTATAAACTGAGTAAGGCATTCAGCCATTTGTGCCTAACTTGGGAAGCTGCAAAATGACATTTTGATGTGTACAGGATTGGCTGCGGAGCATTTATTCAGCAAAATAAATAAATACCTTTAATAGCTCTATGGTATTTGTCCAACCTCTCTTTGGCTCTAAAAGTAAAATGTGCAACATCTTAACATTCTGTCAGTCAGACAAGGGACTATAAAGTAAATGATGTTATTAGAACTCTATACATTTGTTTGTTCATGATGTACAGGTTAAACAAACCTCTTACTCATTTTCTGCTATTTATATAGCACAAAACACTCTAGCATAAGAGTGCTGAAACACAGCAAAAGAAGAGGTGGTTTCCTTCTCCTGCTTTGTGTTGGAGGAGTACAGACAGATGTAAAGCTGCTTTGCATCCCAGAATGTACAGTGCAACAAGTGCAGATGCAAGAATCAGACCTGCATTGTATATGGCCACCTCCAGTTTTTAGTAAAGGCTCAGAAATCTCACAATTTATCTTTAGAGTTACTGCTGCCAAACGTTTTCAGATGGAGGGTGATGGTTTTAACACTTCCATAGGGAAATTGGTCAATCTCACATTTTTAGTCCTAAACAGTTGCCTAAAAATCTGTTAGTAATGTTTCTTCACTATAAAAGAAACTGTGGTTTGGGAACCTACTACAAAAGTGTAGCTTCACTACACTGAAAATAGTAGGTGCTGCTGCAGTATTTGCATACTGTCAAGGCCTTCGTGGACAGTAAATCTTCAAAATGATTCATTTTATAATGGCTAGTGGGGAAAAAGTCAGAAGTTCCAATTATGATTGGCAGGTTAAAACCTTTTTTTAAAGTAAGTCCTTTAAAATGAAACAGATGATTCTTATGGTTAGATAAGTAATTTCTCTGATGTTTATTTTAGTGCAGACAGGCCTCGAGTGTGTGTATATGTATGTGCAATCCTTCTTCCAATGAAGTCCATGGAAAAGTTGCTTTTGCCTTCAAGGTAGCTCTAGGCTTTAATAGCTTTTCAGCAAAGGTACATATACAAGTGATTAGTAAACTGTTCTCTGTGGACTACCCATAGGCAGCCAATAGTCTGCAGAGAATTGGCTAGTGGTCACATGGTGCTTACCCATCTCCTAATTTCCAGCAGCTAAATTGTATCAACAGTTGTTGACAATGCATTAAATACTTTATTAATATTCCTCTCTGTGTAATGAAATGCTTAAATTCGTGCATGGATGCCATTCAATTGCCAGTGGGAGGGCAGGTCACACAAAGCAAGCTTTCTACTAAGATTTAGCAAGCACTCTGAAATATTTCAGAACCTTTGTCACCGACTAACCTATTCTGTGAACTGCCTTGTTACTATCAGGAGGCAGTGGTGCCTCCTGAATAGAGCATTGGTCTTGGTTCTATTTTTCATCCTTGGGCAAGTCACTTTAATCAGTTCATGCATCAGTTTCTCCAACTGTAAAATGGGGCTCGTACTGACCTCCTTTGCAAAGTGCTGTGAGCTCTACTGAGGAAATGTGATAAATAAAAAAATTGGTTTTTTTAATTATTTGCTAGCAGGAAGAAAAAGTTTGTGAACTCAGCTACGTGTTCTAATACCCAGTTTGGTGAAATTGGCCAACTAAAAGAAAAACATTTCCAGTTCAACAATAGGTTTAACATTTTTAAAAAAATTAAACAGAAAAGTTGACTTGAATTGAAAAAATAAACCATTTCCTCTGGCAAATGTTGAAATCTAGCATTTGTGTTCCAGCAATTTTCCAACTAAAACAATTGCATGAAGTTGATGGAAGTTTGCAAAATGTTTTGGTTAACCTTAATCTTCATGTTAAAAAAAGTTTCAGCTGAAAAATATCTCCCATTTGTATCTCACTAGTATTTAAATTACTTCTTTAATTAGTTTGGTTTTGTCTGCTGAAGAAATACCTGATAGTGAGAGAATTTTAGATCTTGCTCCTGCTTGGAATGTTGCCATTTGAATAGTAAAGGTTTAATTCTGTTTTCTTTTGCATCAATATAACCCCAGAGTAGTGCAATTGGCTGTAGTCCAGTTTTTCTGCATTTTATGTTAATGTAGCTGAGAACGCAGTCCTCAGTATTTTGTTAAGGAAATCCAAGCAGGTGCTTTGCAGGCATTCCCAATGCAAATAGTTGTCTAACTCTTGTGCAGCCTTTTAACATGTTTCAATTTCATTAATCTGCTCTGGTAGAGGCCTAGAACTACAGTATAATGTGCTCCATATGCTTTTACATCATCATGACCCAGCTGAGAAGGGCACTGTATTTCCCTCGCAAAAGTCACAGCACTGCAGTAAGAACAGTTGTTGTATAAAATTTGTTTCTACACCATAACTCTTAAAACAAAAAATGAGCCAGTTTGTCAGGTCTGCAGAAATCTGATGTAGGAAAGCATATTGGCATCGTGCTATCCCACCACACGTTTTGTCTGTCTGCATATTGCAGGTATTTTTCTTTCTACACCACAGCAGGGACTCCACTAGAATTTGCAGAAAAAACTGTTCCATTCAACAAATGGGCTCAAGGAGGCAAAGCCCCCAGGTATCCTGGGAGTGGTACTGCAGTACCAGGTGACTGATGCACAGAAAACAGCCCAGCTGGAGCCGAAGATGACCCCACCCTTTGTGAAATGAGAGCTGTATCAGGGAAATTGGTAAGAAAAGACCCCCTTCCTTCCCGCAGCAATGGAAGACATCCCAAAATAATACTTCTGTTCAACAGACCCCTGCCAATCCATGGAACAGGGAAATGAAGATGGAAAGCAATACCTTCAGATGATGGACCCACGAGGGAGCAAAGGCAGAGAAATCAATGAATGCCATGTGGAGACAGAAGAAATAGAGAGTGGGGAATAAAGAAATATAATCCAGACCTGCATGAATGGATACAACTTTCAGGGTGGCATTTTGGCACCTTTTCTGGCAGAAGAGGGGGAGCTGAGAGGAGAAGGAATGGACAGCTGGAATCCTAGAATGAGGCATTACAATGGGCTGAGATGGTGTCTCAGGAGGAGGAGGAGGAGGAGGAGTCCTGGAAGGAATTGCCTCCTAGAATTTTTTACTTTCCCATTTCAGGCAATCAAAAGGAAATAAAATTCTTCTGCTATGAATACTTCTCTAAATGGTATTTTTAAGATTAATTTGTTTGATTCCCAGCTTTTCAAGTAATTGAGCATGTTTCATATGGGGAAACACTCTAAGAAAGTTCATGACATCCATTATGTACAGTGCATCACCCATGCACATACCTGATTAGACTACTTCTGACCACAGAAGGAAGCATTAAAAAGCTGCCAGGCTGAATGAAATGCTGTATTATGCCAACTTGAATCTGCTACCATCAAACCTAATTATAGCCAACTAATTCCATTAGCTTCTTAAATACATTTCAAGATACAATACTTCGAAGCAACTATTACCCTGTAACAGAGTTACAGTTTCTGTGTCAACCTCTTGTTCTAGCCAGCAAAGAACACAAAGCATTTGCAATTAATGTTCAGATGGGAACTTAAGGTTTGGGTCTTTTCTTGCATTAGATTGCTTCAAACAAAGATTAAATAGCTCTTTATTTACCTGACGACCTTTGGGAAGCATAATCAGGTCAAACGAAGATGTGGAAAAATAAATTAGTTCAAAGCACCAATGAGAAAAAAAGTTTGGTAAATGATAGAAGTCAGTGTGGTAAGTTATAATGATTGCTGTGTTTTGCACAGTGTTAGACCAAGAACACTTTGGAGACAGTTTTTAAACATAGCTCTATTTTTCGGAGATGCTGGTATTTTAAACTGTAGTCAATAAGCTGCTAGGTCAGAAAGAAATCCAATAATTTGTCCCTTTCTTTTTTTTTTTGGAAGAGACTAAGAAATTGAAACCATACAGTAGAAATTAGTCTGAACTAAAAACCTTTATCTGAACAAGCCATAACTCTGTGAGCGTTCAGATCTAAATATGTCTTCTAACTTTGTAGTGTAGGTGCTCCACTTAAAGGAGCATAAGCTACAATAGCTACAGTATGGTAGATTTCTTCCAGGAAATATAGGTTTGAGATGGTGTTTAACAGCTGAGGAATAAGTGCCTTTGCAAACATAATAGCAATGTACTTGTCCTTTTTATTAAGCTCATCATTTTGACAGCCTTGTTTGAATACTACCCTGTTCCTTAGATCTTCTGTATTACAGCTTCTGAAGGAACAAATAATTAATTTGTTTGATTGGGTGAGGGATGTGCCCACTATCACAGCAGAAGCATCTGGAGATATCAGGCTTGTCTGTCACACTGTCTGGAATGGTTCCGGACCACGAAGCCAACTTCAGGGCAGACTGCCAAGAAGCAGGGCAGAGACCCCAAATCGCTTGTATGTTCTATAATTAGATTCCTCCCATATAGTACCAAGTGTGAATGCCTGAAGCACCATAAGAGTCTTACCATGCTGTCACAGATAGTCCCCTTGGGCATGCCAGTCTCTCTTGCCATTCAGGCAGACTGGACTGAGAGTTGGTTGCAATACAAATTCACAATAGATTCATGTTGCTTTCAGTCCCAAGAGACCAGTCATATACCCCAGGGCAATTGGTAATTCAGCTCTCACATCCACGATAACACATGTAACCAATCCTATAGTAGTAGTAGTAGTAGTAGTAGTAACATCCTTCAGTCTACGTAGACTGTGGATTGCGCCCTTTGTAGTTCCGTTTGGCATCCTCATTTGCAGCGTTGGCTGTGACTGTGAAGACCCACACGAGAGTGACAGTCCTTGCTGCATCTGTTGCATATGTAATGAGTGTCTGGCAGGTCCTTGCTGTGCTTTCTGTGGGCTCGCTTCTCCTTTGCTAGCTGTCTGATCCTCAACTCACCCTTCTGAAGGCCCTTGTATAGTTCCTGCCTCCATCTGCTGTGATCGTCTGCCAGCTCCTCCCAGCTGTCTGGCTTAACGTCTACTTCCCTGAGGTCTCTCTTGCAAACATCTTTGTAGCACAGCTGTGGGCGTCTGGGAGGTCTTTTGCCAGAGGCTAGCTCACCATACAGGATGTCTTTTGGAATCCTTCCATCATTTGTCCTGTGGACGTGGCCAAGCCAGCGGAGCCACCGCTGCCTGAGGAGGGTGTGCATAGTTGGGATTCCAGCTTGCTCAAGGACGGTAGTGTTGGAAACTCTCTCCTTCCACGATATTCCAAACATGCGCCTGAGGCAGTGCAAATGGAAGACGTTCAGCCTCCTTTCCTGGCGGGCATACAGGGTCCAAGTCTCGCTGCCGTAAAGGAGGGTGCTGAGGATGCAGATCTATAGACTTGCATTTTGGTGTGAGTGTACAGCTTGTTGTTATTCCACACTCTCTTGCTGAGTCTGGACAGAGTTGTGGCCACTTTACCAATCCTCCTATTTAGCTCAGTCTCCAAGGACAGGGTGTCAGTGTTGGTGGACCCGAGGTAAACGAACTCGTGGACGACCTCTAACGTATAGTTGTCAATGCTGATTGATGGAGAAACAGCAACGTCCTGAGCAAGTACATTTGTCTTCTTTAGGCTGATGGAGAGCCCAAAGTCCTTGCATGCTTTGGAGAACCGATCCAGCAGCTTCTGAAGCTGGTCTTCTGTGTGTGACACGACAGCAGTGTCATCTGCGAACAGCATATCTCTGATAAGGACTTCCCGCACCTTAGATTTAGCTTTCAGCCTTGCAAAATTAAACAGTTTCCCGTCAGATCTTGTGTGCAAAAAGATGCTCTCTGTTGAAGATCCAAAGGCGTGTTTAAGGAGGAGTGCAAAGAAGATCCCGAACAGTGTCGGAGGAAGGACACACCCTTGTTTGACGCTGCTTCTGATGCTGAAAGCATCTGATAATGTGCCATCGTATTGGACGGTTCCTCTCATGTCTTCGTGGAAAGACTGGATCATCTCGAGTAAACGTGGCAGACATCCTATCTTGTGGAGCAGTTTGAACAGTCCATTCCTGCTGACCAAGTCGAAGGCCTTGGTTAGGTCGATGAAGGCAATATAGAGTAATAAACCAATCCTACAGTAAACTAAGAATTTATTAACTGAGAAAAGAAATTAGAATTCTTTATAGGTTAAAGTAGGCAAACATATATACACAAATGAGTTAGTCTATGGTTTTGAAAGGTGACAGAGTTGTAGTAATCTTCCAGCTCCAAAAGTATTTTAGGGCTAACCCAGATGACCCTGGGATCTCTGCTTCTGTTTTTTTTAGTTCCTTCCTTATCAGAGTCCAAACATAAAAGAGAGAGGGAGAAAATGTACTTGTGTGCCTGTTTTATCTCTTTCTTTCATCATTCGCGCTGATGGGGTAGGCTTTCTTGCCCATAGCACAGGGCCATTAACCAAGTTCTTGTATCATGATGCTCCACAATCAACCATGTAGTTCTGATAATGCTTCTTGGTGGCCAGTAGACCACTCCTCGTGACTGGGTTCATAGATTCAGAACAAATATTTTTACCCTAAAAAAGCAAAACTTTCATATCACCTTTTGTTGTGGGATATAAACATTACAAATGAAATAACAGTGGAAAGGCAATTTGTGGGACCAATACTGGGGATGTTCTGCTAGTAGTGAGGCAATTCAGAAAAATTCTCAGAGAAATTTGGTTTTTAAGTGGATGTTTTTAAAGTTGGTGATAAAAAAAGTGGGTAAAACCTGTACTTTTTCTGGTGCCTGCTAGTGATTTATGGTGCACATTGGTTCCATTCTCTAGTGAATATGTAGAAGCTTCAGCAAACAACACTGTTAGGATATTACATTGTTAATTCTTACATTCCCTTTTCTCCTAGGGCCTTTGAGGTGACTTGGAGCTATTTCAATTCACATCAGAAGCCAAGAAATACAAACATGCCATATAAATGCTGGAAAAAGTGAACCAAAGGTCAACCCAGAAAATGAATGGAAGAGATTAGCAGTGAAGGTTTTCCAAAGAAAGCAAATGGATATCCAGGAATGGAAGATTTGCAGAGTTTGTTCAGCAGTGAGCTGGCTGTTCACTGGGGAGTAAATGAACCAGTCTGACATCCTTTTCTGCTGCTGGCTACACAAGCTGCTGCTGTGCTCTCTCACTCTTTATGACTCAGGGTGCTGTGCCTTCATGACTTTGCCTTCTGGTAATGTCACTTCATATTTTCCCCTTCCAGGCTATCAAAGGTTCTTCCTCTGAGATATCAGCCTTCTTTCTTTTTTTCTTTCTTTATTAATGAAGCTGTTCTAAATAGGACTACTAGTGACTTTAAAAAGTATCACCAGAACTCGGACCGTACACAGAGATCAAAATATCAAATTTTGGTGCTTCACCTCAGAAAGGTTGCTTACCTCTGTCTAGAGAGAAGTTACAAGTTTCCCCTTCCACTGTCAGGTTCTTGGCTTTATCCTAGCTTTGCCACAAACTTCAATGGGATCAGCATGAAATCAATAATGAGTGCTTTTGAAAAGCTCATTTTTTCCAGCTGTACAGAGTGCATCAAGACTTAGCAGTCCAGCACCTCAGGATTTCATTCCCTGAATATAAGTCTAAATTTTGAAAGAATTGGTGGCCTTTCAGGTGTGATAAGTATTCTCAGTTGTAATGTCATAATGACATAAAATATTCCAGTATGAAACTGCCTTTTCTCTACTGATACCTCACTTGAACCTGCTGGCCAAATGGGTGCCATTAGGCAAGGAAGGGATAAAGTCAAGGAGATGAGCTATCAAATCTCAGAAGGGAAGAGTCAAGTACCCTCTTTCTCTTCCTGCTTATTCAATGGCTTCCAATGCCTTTTCTCCAGCCTGTGACACTAAGGTATAGATTTTGTAATGAATGATGTTGCCAAAGCTTTATTTGCTAATTTAAAGTTGTCATCTTCTCAGTGAAAAAGATAAAGGGTGATGGGCACCATCTTAGGCCCCAAATATACAATTGAGAGCACACAGGCAGTCTGCTACACCTGCACAGAGCCCCTTTGACATCATGCCCATGTCCAAGTCCTTAGGTATCCAGAGAAATGCTCCATCACAAAGTTTGGCTTCTCTTTATTTCTGGACCTTCAGTGGGGTTCTGTAAAGTCTGCCCCCACTCCTGTCAATCGTGTGTGTGTGTGTATGTGTAATATTTTATTTGTCACCATGTCCACATGGAGGATGCTTTTTAGAGCAACTGGGAATGTTACTATACGACAAATGATGACCATATCTTTATATTTGTGTTATTTGGTAATTTACAAAGAAGTGTTCCCCTTTTTTGCTTTAATTTCTGTCCTCTTTGGTACAGACATCAACACACATTCCAAGTTCCAAGGTTGAGGTGCCCTGTGCCAAATGAGAGAATTTGCCAAACCATGGGAGGTTAATATTGTCTAGCACCATTATGAACACTTTCAGGCTCTTAGAGAACATTTAGGGGTAAATTGGAGATAAATAACACCACAGTACGCTGAAAGCTAGGATTGGTGGCTGTAAACAAACTTTATGGGACCACTGGAAACTTGGCCACTCCCATTATAAATGGACATCCAACTAACTTAAATCATGCCAGACCAAGGATATTGCCAGACAACAGAGTACCAGATTAAAGAGGTTCACCATGTATTACATGTGCAGCAGTTGTTCCAATGCTACCATAAGCATATGACACTTGGACAACATACAAGCAGCATTTGGAGGCACTTGAACAATATCATTGACACTGCCTCAGGAGAACCCAAAATATCTCTTGGGAAGATGGGCACACAAGCACAAGCGTCCTGGAAGAGTTGAATATGATGAGCATTGAAGCCATTCATCAACAACTTTTGTTGGACTGGTCACATGGTTCGGACACCTTATCAGCACCTCCCAAAACAGAGTCTGTTTTCAAAGTTGGAGGAAGGCCAGATGAGCACTGGGGAGCAGAGGAAGTGATATAAGGACACACTGAAGGCACATATGAAAAGTGCAGCATCCGTGTTGACATTTGGGAGAGCCTTGCCCAGGACCATCTCCAGTAGAGAGCAGTAAGATGTGAGGGAGAGGCACAGTTTAAGAGGTCTCCCTGCCGTGCAGATGAGGAGAGGCAGAGAAGAAAAAACAGAGCAGCAAAAACTGCCCCACACCTCTCCACCTGCCACTTCTGTGATAACATCTGCAGCTCCAGAATTGGGCTGGTCAGCCATCAACAGGCTCAGAAGTAGGAAGGTGACATGAAGATGTCCTATTCATTATCGAGTGACCCCCAAGAATCTTTAGCAAAAAAACCCAAAATCTACCTCTCAATTCAGTTATTTTCATGGTGAGGATACTGTGGACTGATTGGCAGACAGCTTCTAAATAAAACTATAAGGTAGTCAGTAGACATCGAGAAATATACATTTTGTGGCAGTTACATGACCATTTTTTTCCATGAAACCCTAATGAAAAAATTGGTCTTAGATGAGGTATCAATTGCACTGAAATACAGCCTGTACTCTGCATCAAAACGCCACAGTTAGTAACCTGGCCAGGTCCTTGTATTTGAAAGTTTGTTGTGTGACAATGCCATAATAAAGTTTGTAAAAGGAGATTTTTCCAGGAGGCGCCGTTCACAGAACCTTGGTAACCATTAAGTTTTCTGGTAGTGACAGAAAAACATCACAGCTGGGACAATGTCCTCAACTAAGTATCACAAAGCTGGCAAATGTCAGAAAAAAAAACCAAAATCTCCCTGATCCTTTTTAGTAATGAGAGTCTTTCAGTTCAGAAGAGTCACAGAAATCCTAACCAATATCCATGGTAGTCCCACTAACAGTAAACACCCTGAAAAGTGCCTGATACAAATACAAGGAAGTCAATAAAAGTAAAGTGTAAGTGTACTGTTAATGGCAGGTTCTTGTAGGCATTTTTCCCCAAATTATACCATTCCTATTCAAATACCATCTCAAGAGTCTCAGACAGTGTCAAGTGCAATCATTGTTATTGCAGTTGCCAAGGTAATCAATTGAAATCATAATGAAGGGAACAGAAGGAAATCAATAGAGTCTGAAATTACAAATAAAGAGAAGCTATCGTTTAAAAGCATTTGGCTGAAATCTTCCATATTAATGGAGTCAGAAATGGCTGTCATTCGCAAGCAGTGTAGTGCATAATTCACTTGAGTGCATTATAACACCTAAAAGCTACAACAACAATTAGGGCTGCCTACCAAGAAACTGTCCACCATAGGCGCATCACTGAGTTATTATTATGATTCCAACATATTTTCATATTTAAAAAATGGGATATTTTTTTTCCAAAACAGGAGGTAGAGTGGCATAGTCTGAGACATCAATAACACATTTTAAGTCCAATTAAGATTTTGTCAGGGATGTACATTTAATTATATGTTTTGTTCTGGAGTTTGTTTGGTTTGCTCTGGAGAGGCTCCAGGCAGGGGACTTAGCTATAGAAGATAGAAGAAGCAGGCTTCATAGTATCCAACATATGAAATAGCAGGAAACTGGGAAAGGTAACTATTTTGTTTATACATCAAAAATAGTTTGTTCTGCACATTATATGTGATGCAATAATGAAGAGGTTCTATAACTGGCTCCATTAAGAGTTAGAAGAAGGATAGTCTAATTTATAGGGTGTTAGTCTCAGTGTGGGAGAGTGGGGTCTGCTTCTGTGGTACACCCCATGGGTGGCTGGATAAGTCACATTGCTTTGCTGTGCTTCATCTGTAAAATGGGATTAAAAGCGCTTTCTTACCTCACAGATGAGTCAAGAAAGTGACTGCATTAAAATACATGAGGTGTTCAGTCACTATGGTGACAGGGATAATGTATATGCTATAGAATAGGGAAAGAAGTAAAATAATATCACATGAGTGGAATAGAAGATTAACAGAACTGCACATACTGAAGAAAGCTGTCACTGTACCAGCAGGTATACCCAAGCTCTCAGACTAACCAATAACACACAAAATAAATGAACAGTCATGTTAGAAGCATCATATCATCACTAATATTATTACTTTATAATTTAAAGTAAATACTTTATAAATACTAAATACTTTATAATTACTAATATTATTACTTTATAATTTGTGAAGTCTTTTGAGCACTGGTCTGTGTTTGATCTGTTAGAATGATTATTGGCCCAATATTGTTCTAATATCAGGGAAGAAAGGCAACCTGCAGATATTTTTCAATGGTCCTGGTAGGGGACTGCAATCTCAAACAGAGCAAAGTCGAGAATAAGTCAGGTGAAATTAGCTGAGTAAAACTGGCATAAAAATGGAGGATGTGAGATCACAATTAAGCTCACAGTCCTGGTCCAAAATTGTCTAATTTATGCAGTAAACATAGAAATAATAGCTAACAGAAATGGGTGGGAAAAGCAGGGATGCTGAATAAACCAAATCCAAACGTGCTGAAAGTGATCATGTAGCAAGCATGTCCTCTGATATTTAAGACAGCCTCAGAAACAGAGCAAGATGGAAGACACAGAGAGCACAGGACTGGCTATCGGGGTGACAGGAAAACAAACAGTGGGGTTCGAAGAGGAGTATGAAGAAAGGTAAGACCAGGTCTTTAGGTTCCTAATCTGAATTGAAATCTATGGAAGTTAGGATCCAAGACACCTTTCAGTATCTGGGCCACAGTGAAGATGCTTTGTGGAAGAAATGAATTGAGAGAAACAGTGGGAAGACTGTGCAGAATGTTTGTAAATTCTCCAGCTGTGGCTACACTACAGCAATCTGTCGACAGAGGTCACTTTTGGAAGAGATTGTCCAACAAAACTTGTGTTAACAGATCACATCCATACAGCAAAGCAGATTACACTGTTGACAGAGAGCAGCCAGACTACCTGGCGGCTTTGTCGACAGAATGGGCCCTGGAACCCCATCACACATTGTCGCATAGCCCACGAGCCCCGGCCAGGCATACCCTTAAAGTGATGCCCAGCCCATGTTCCCTGCGCATGCTGAGGCTTGCCTGCCTTGTTGAGGAACAGCACAGCTACTGCTGGGATCACACACTTTCTGTGAGAGACACTGCATTTTCCAGAAAGCCATGGTGCTAGAGCATCCCCAGGGAGGCTTATGCAGGCCACACACACAGGCGCTGCTGTTTCTGCTGCACCTCATCCTGGCTGCCCTTCTCTTCTTTTGGGGGACAAGCCCAGCAGCAGCTTGGAGAAGCATGTTGTGGCTGCCACAAGGGCCCGCCTGCCTCGCCCCCTCAGATGCACAGGTGGGACTGCAGGTTCCAAGTGATGGGACTGACTTGTGATGGGGCAGTGAGATGACCAGAAGTGGTTTCAGAATTTCAGAATGAGAAAGAACACCATCCTGGAGATCTGTGCCTGGCTCACCCTTGCCCTCTGGAGAGAGGACACCTGGATATGGCCTGCCATCCCCCCTGGAGAAGCAGGTCGCCATTGCCGTATGGAAGCTGACCACCCCAACAGCTATTGCTCCATCTGTTTGGTGTGGGGAAGTCCACCACCAGGGCTGTCTTCATGCAGGCAAGACACTCGCAAGCAGCAGGGCCTGCACCGGGGCAGGGGAGGGTGTCCTGCTACAGGGAGACCCTCAGAGAGTATGGTCAGGGGTGCGAGAAGTGTGGGGGTAAAGCCCTGAACCAAGGGGACTGTGTTGTTTCACCCTCTTGCAGACATGCTGCTGGGGTCAGGGGCAGCCTCACAGGTGGGCTTCTGGAGAGCTCATGGGGGAAAGGGAAGAAAAAGGCTCTGGGGGACACACCCACCCCCGCCCAAGGGCCCAGGAACTCCACCCTTCAGTCTTTGATGTGTGTTTATCTTCCTCTGGCTCCGGCTAGGTCCAGGCTGCTGCTGCTGCTCCTCTTCCTGTGGCTTCAGCAGTAGGGTTGGGGCTCCTTGGCCATGTCAAGAGTGGCTGACAAGGGGGAGGAGTCCTCGCCCCTCAGGAGCTTGTGGAGCTCATGATAGTAGGGGCAGGACACAAGTTCTGCCCCTGACCTCCCAGCAATCTCATGGGCCTGGGTGTACCTCTTCCTCAGCTCCTTAACCCTCACCCGGACTTATTCCATTCCCTGGGTGGGTTGGCCCTGTGCTGCCAGGGTGGTTGTCAACTGGGTGTAGGTAGGGGCATTCCTCCCCTTGGTCAAGGGTGTCCCAGATGCTGAGGAGGTGCTGCAGCTTGGGCCTGGTCCAGGATGGGGCCCAGCATTTTAAGCCCCAGTGGAGCTCCTGTGATGCCTCTTGCAGCTCCATGGAGGGCCCCGGGGGCAGGGTTGCAGGGTGGCTGGCTTTTGGCCATGGGTGCCAGTGCACTCTGAGGAGTGGCTGCAGAGCAGCTGCCTTGCTCTCAGCTTCCTGCCATGGGGTTCCCAGGGCTCCTTGAGGCTTTAAGAATAGCCAGAGGCAGGGAGCATAGAGCTATGACTGCTATGGACAGGATGTCTCTCGGGGCAGCAGGTGGGTGCCATGGACAACTATCTGTCAGCAGAAGCCCCTCCCCACCCCCAAGAATGTCCTCACTTGATTTCTGTAAGAATCTGTCAAGAAAGGTGTTCTGTCTTATGCAGGGGAAGGCAGAATGTTATAGACAAAAGTGACACATTCTTCAATTTACTGTTGACAGAATGAATTTTTAGTGTGAATACTCCATGAGTTTTGTTGACAAAACACTAGTTTTGTCAACAAAACTCTCTAGCATAGGCATAACCTCCCAGAGTGAATAATTCTTGAGATGAATTGTCAACCTTCCCTTCTACTCCTAAGAGACTTCTACAAATTAATATCGTATACTAGGTGGCCAAAGAAATCTCTCTTTTCTCTCGCAGGTAGCCTATCTTGCCAGCTTTGAAAATTCCCCTCCAAGGAGGAAATCATTAGACAAATTCCTTTAATGGTCACGTTGGCTTATATTAACTAAAGGGAATCAGTCACTGTGCAAGAGTGGGATCAAAGGACTGGAAGTGTGAAGATTTCAGTTCTCTCCCTCACTGCCCTTGACATTGCTTTTTGTACACTAGCCCCAGAACTTCAAAAGGGGCATGATAATGAACCTAATCGAAAGATGCTAATGAGGTGCTGCCAGGAAAATGCAGCATTTCATTAGCATAATGGTGACTGCAGAACTTCGAAAGTGCTGCTTTCGATCGCATGCAGCTCATCTACACGGGGTCCTTTTCAAAAGGGCCCCCACACTTCGAAATTACCTTACTCCTATAATTAATAGGAACATTCCAAAAAAACTTTCGAAGTGCTGCGTCTTCCATTATGCTAATGAGGCACTACATATTCATGGTAGTGCTTCATTAGCATCTTTCGATTAAGTTCATTATCATGCCCTTCTCGAAGTTCTGGGGCTAGTGTAGACATAGCCTTTGGAAAAAGTGCATAGCCTGCAAGAGAGACTTCCCAACTATTAAAAGTTGTATAATAATACTTTATACACCTATATAAACCATTTTGATATGGTCTGGTGAAAGGTAAGCTTGTGTTATTGTTGATGTGTTAAATAATATTACATATTTTGAGTTAATTCATCCATCCTCCGATGTCATCTAATTAATCTTTTGTAGCAAGTGTACATTAGACGTATTGCGACAGAAGTCAGAATGCTACACAGGACTGCACAGTTTAAACTATCGGTAGCCTCTAAAAGTATTGTACCCTCATCCTTCCAAAACAATTGACAGTCTTCTCAGCACAGCATATCAATAGTGAGGAAATGGTTCTTCCCTCTCTTTATCACGGATGCCTCTTATGTCCTCTTGGGTGTGCAGCCTCCTTTGTTAGAGTTTTTGTAAATATGGAGGTTTATTTCCAGCCTCCCACTATGCTTTTTTGGTATTTTTGGGCTGATGGCTCGTTCCTTCCTTCCGCTCAGTCCACTGATACGTATGCGTGAAGGTGACTTTAAATAAAAATTTATTCCATTGATGTGTTAATCAAGTCCTTGATTGCACTGATGCACAAAGTGCTTAAATCCCATAATGAGCATGGCAGCAATGACTGGTTTCACCTCGTGTGCTCAACAAGAGCATATGGATTCATCATGGTGCCACTTTGTGTCAATCAATGACTATTGAATGACTAATGATTTTGGATAGAGGAGCATGGTCAACACATGAAACTCTGAGGGAATACAAAGGGTAACAGCACAGTGGATTCCAATGCTCTGATTAGCAGAACACCCATAGCTAGGTTTTTTTGTTTTGTCTTGTGTTTGTTTGTTTGTTTCTACCAGTGGTACAAATTCAGACAGGCCTTGTTGCACAAATAAATAAATAAATAAATAATAATTCTGTACATGGATGAAAAAGAATAGAGGGAACTTTGCTGTAAACATCTGTCCAATGGCTCTTTCATATTGTATCATGTTTGTAGTTACATTTCCTAAAATCAGGAATTCTTTTCCCGCTAAAAGGACCAAGAGACACTTCCTACATCATCGGAAGCACCTGCAATTTCTAAACCAAAACCTTTCACCAAATTTCATCAGCAGAGACTGTTCATTCTCTGCACAGAGGTTCAAGAAAATGTAGCCAGATGTAGAAGGGGCAGACATAGGACTAGGGGCTTGGACTCAAGGAAATTATTGGGAAGGAGAAGAGAATATCACCCATTCTGTAATTAGATTACAGGTTGAACCTCACTAGTCTGGCACCCATGAGACCTGACTGGTACCAAAAGAAAGAATTTGCCAGACCACGGGGGGTCAGTATTATCTAGAAGCATTACCAACACTTCCACTACTTACTGGGCTCTCAGAATACATTTAGGGGCCAAACTGGAACCAAATAACAGCACAGAACACTGAGAAACAGGACTGATAGATATAAACAAACTTTATAGGACCACGGGAAACTTGGCCACACCAATGACAATGGTCATCAGGCTAACTAAGATCATGCCAGATTATGCATGTTGCTGGACAATGGAGAGTGCCAGACTGGAGAGGATCATAAGGGAGAGTACAGAGATTAAACCGACGTTCTTATAGTTCACCACTAAAGCACTAGTCTCTTGTTTAATGAAAGGTTTTCATTGCTTTTGTACACTTAGGCTATGTCTACACTAGAGGGTTTTGTTGACCAAACGGGGGAGCATCCCGATTCCCCATGCATTCTGCCAACAGTAAAGCAACAGAATGCACACTTTTGCAGAGTCTTATCATGCTCCCCATGAGGCATAATGACGCTGTCAAGATCTGTTGGCAGAAAGTTGGTCTGGACATTCCGAGGTGGGGATGGGACATCTATTACCAGACAGGGCTTCCAGGACACTGGGGAGCCTAGTTTATTGTGAATCTACTTGGCTGTTTTGCCAAGTGAGTGGCTGGGCAGTTCGGCCACTGTCTGTCAACAGAGCGCATTGCCCTTATGATCCGTTTGGCAGTTTGGCTGTGATCTGTTGACAGAAGTTTTCTCAGATGTCATCTGACAAAAACTTCTGTCGATGAATTGCTGTAATCTAGACATAGCCTTCCTTACCTCAGCAAAATGGTACTTGCCCATGTTAAACAAATTGGACCTTGAAGTAATAAAGCAGCTGGAATGGGAACAAAAATTAAAAGGTTCTTCCCTGGCATCTGAAACATTGTTAGAAAAATGCCTGAGGTCTAGGCAACAAAGGAGCTTTCTTCCTCCAAATTATCGATTGGCTCTTGCGTGACATTTAATAAAAACTTTCCATTACGAGTTACATAACAGCAATTAAAATCCTCATCAAATCTATCTTAACTGCTTAAAGTCTTCCACTGGGGAGCGTTTTCCTTGGCAAACATCTGCAATAAAAGGCTATTTAATCTTCATAACTGAAACAGTCAGTTATGCTAATTCATCTCTTTTACTGTCAGTTTACATTGGAATCTCGCACAGATCTGGCCTTGTGCACTAGGTGCATTCATGCTCTCTCTGGCAGTGGAGGTTTAAGCTGGTCTCACATTGTGCAGCCAGGATGGATTAAAAATATTTTGCTCTGCAGCCCGTAGCCTGCCATTTACAACACATTCTTCATCTTGGATGAAGTCGTTTTGTGCTTGAGACTACTGACTCACCCTGAAGCTAGTATTTTAGAGCCATTTCCAGGTGCTGTTTTAATGAAAAAGTTATTCAGATCAGTATATAAAAATCCAACAAATTGTTCTTTGCTCTCTCTGTCCTTGTGCAAGACATGACAGAAGGGAAACAGTCTTTATCTCTATCATACTTTCATAGACATGTCAATTCTTCTCCACCCCATGACCACTTTCAAGGCCCTTGTGTGGCTTACAGAATTCTGCTTCACCTCACATTGCAGCATGTATGAAATATGAGGGCTATTCTCTTAAGAGGACATTATCAAAGGCAAGAATGTTGCAGACTTTGAAGATATGAGGCTATGGTTTCTGGCAACTGGCTGCAACTTTGAAGCTGTGAAGCTTCTTTTTCTGCCTGTCCTAGTTCCTGGTTTCAGGTTTTACAGGAACATTGCTTCTGCCCCTACAAACTTTCTCCCCACTCAGAAGCCTTTAATTATGAAACAGGAATGACTCCATCTGTAGGTTAGGCCTGCATGCCTTTCCTATTGTTAAAAGGAGTCTTGCTAAGAAGGAAAATAAAAATACTACAGATGTCCAAACAAAGGTTAAAAATAAGTCAAATAGGTATTTACACTTTAAATAATGTGCTGAATGTTTCTCTAATGTAAACTCTTCGTAGCAGATCAATACCATTTATGCAATCCACTTGCAACAAGCAGTAAAAGTCTTCCAATTCACCAGTTTCCAGCCATTTAACATTGTTATAAAGACAGCTAAAAACGTCAATTGGGGGCATTTAGTCCTTAACTGAAAATGGAACAATTAGTCTTTGTGATATTTGCTGCAGAGAAGTAGCATCTAGGACAAAATGAAACATAACTTTGATAAAATAAGTTGCATACTCATGTTCAGCGAGTTTGAATCTTATCAGAAAAGATTGACTTTCTTAGAATACCATGTTAATCAGTTGTTCACTTCTAGTATGTATTGCCTTATATATTGATTTAGTTGTAAGTATGCAAAAGGGAATAATGGCTTTGAGATCCTGGCCTGTGACATTTGTCTTGTCAAATCAGTTAAGCAGCTGTGCAAATTGGTGATCAATGCCATTTCAAAAGGAATAGGTATTCATTATGGGTAAAAGCTTCAAGAGCTATACAAGGTAATTAAATAGAAATAAATTGTTTTGCTCTTTTTTGGAAGTAAAAACCAGACTGATTACTACATTCAGCGACTGAATGTCTCCATCTACTCCCAAACCAACAGTGTTGTTAATAATGTATAGAAATAAAACAGTGAGCTATAAGCACCTAAATAGCATAAGACTTTTAGGAAAAAAAATGCAAGGGAATTTAAGTCTGAGGTCTTCTAACATCCACATCTTTCTGATTTTGCTTTACTTCTTCCCCTGCTAATTTTGAAAAATATGCTGATTTTTCTTTTAGGCTACGTCTACACGTGCAGCCAACATCGAAATAGCTTATTTCGATGTTGCGACATCGAAATAGTCTATTTCGATGAATAACGTCTACACGTCCTCCAGGGCCAGCAACGTCGATGTTCAACTTCGACGTTGCTCAGCCCAACATCGAAATAGGCGCAGCGAGGGAACGTCTACACGTCAAAGTAGCACACATCGAAATAGGGATGCCAGGCACAGCTGCAGACAGGGTCACAGGGCGGACTCAACAGCCAGCCGCTCCCTTAAAGGGCCCCTCCCAGACACAGTTGCACTAAACAACACAAGATACACAGAGCTGACAACTGGTTGCAGACCCTGTGCCTGCAGCATAGATCCCCAGCTGCCGCAGAAGCAGCCAGAAGCCCTGGGCTAAGGGCTGCTGCCCACGGTGACCATAGAGCCCCGCAGGGGCTGGAGAGAGAGCATCTCTCAACCCCCCAGCTGATGGCCGCCATGGAGGACCCAGCAATTTCGACGTTGCGGGACGCGGATCGTCTACACGGTCCCTACTTCGACGTTGAACGTCGAAGTAGGGCGCTATTCCTATCTCCTCATGAGGTTAGCGACTTCGACGTCTCGCCGCCTAACGTCGAAGTTAACTTCAAAATAGCGCCCGACAAGTGTAGACGCGACGGGCGCTATTTCGAAGTTGGTGCCGCTACTTCGAAGTAGCGTGCACGTGTAGACGCAGCTTTAAAGTGATTTTTAAATAATTGTTTCTGGGGCTGTCACACTAAATATCTAATACAGCATCAGTGTGGCTACATCTACATGACAGCCTAAATTCAAAATAAGGTACACAGTTTGTGCTATGCAAATTGCAAAGCTTATTTCGCATGAAGCTCGAAATAAGCTATTTCTGCATTTGGCACTGTCTAAGCAGCACCAAATATTGAAATAATGTGCTATTTTGAAGCATCCCTTACTCCTCCTGCAATGAGGACTACAGGAATGCCACAATGTCATGCCCATTATTTTGAAAACTATTTGGAATAGATGTGAGTGTGTCAAAGACACGGAGCAGCTATTTCGGGATAACTCTGGTATCCCAAAATAGCTTTGTCACTTAGACATAGCCTGTAAGTTCTGCTTTAGAAAGTCATATAGAAAATAATTTTTTCTCCACCACAAACTGTTATGTAGTGTTGCAGGGCAGTGTTAAATAGCTGCTAAGTACCACCTCGCCATTTGTTACATTACAATAGTGGACTGAGTATTTATTTAGAGGCATACGTAGATCTTGATCTTGAGAATACTTCCACTGGTAGTTGAGGATACTCTGGGATGGGAGGAGTTACTAAGAAGTTAAATAAATAAAATATACAGAGATACACCTCTCATAGAACTGGACAGGTCCTCAGGAGGTCACCAAGTCCAGTCCCCTGCCTTCTTGGCAGTACAAAGCACCATCCCTTTTTTTTTAAATCTATTTGCCCAGGATCCCTAAATGGCCTCCTCAAGGATTGAATTCACAACCCTGGGTTTAGCAGGCCAATGCTCAAACCACTTAGTTACAGCAACATGTTTCCAAACTGTGAAAAACAAAGTGAAACCAACCATCCATACAGTCAGGGACTCACATTCCAAAAATGAGCAAATAGCTTAATTAGACAACTATAACAAGCATTTTTTCAAAAAAAAAAGTCTACATTTTCTAGTATGGAAAACACTCCATGAAATCCTGATAGAACATAGGTAATGAATGATTTTGCATATCCTTAAATTTGTTCAAATCATGCCTTTCCTTTAAGAAGTAAAAATGTATCAAATTATACTATAGCCTATAATGGCTATAGGTGCTAGTGAATTAGATTATTTCTACTAAAGCATATTGGTGCTGGCAAAAAGTGTCAGAATAAGTAACCTAGAAACTAATTTTCCCTTTTAGGTTTTGATTCTGCTCAGCATCTGCAGAAAGTTGAACATCACAAGGCAAAACTTGACAAAAAGATGTGGAGCGCTGCTGAGAGGAAATAAAAGCGAACCTCCAAAAAGGCAAAGCTCTGGCTATCATCTAAAAATGTACATAATTGACACAGTTCCTTGCTATAATAAAACTTTGGAGCAAATTCACACCTGAATCTATCATCAAAAGCCAACTTTCTAGTGAACTGCTTGAGAGGGTGGATTTGGGATAAAGCAGAGGGTCACAATTTGGAGGCTCAAAAGAGTCTATTGGCTATGTCCCCTGTTGTTGATCACCTTTTCCTAATCTGCAGCCATCTCCATGGATGCTAACAGCTATGATCTCAGTGGAGTCCTACTTCGGTTGTCCAGAGACTGACTGGGGTGCACAGAAAATTATTGCAAGTAACTTTCAAATGTATGCTCATATGTGGAGACAATGTACGGTAAGTGCCTGAGGTTTGCCAGATGTTTGCAAGGTTCTGGTAATTTATAATGAATAGTGGATCGAAAGCCATTCATATGATTTAATAAAAGGCCAGTACAAGATGCCTCTTGATGATAATGAATGCAATGACACTGAAAGCTTTTAGAGAGTATGGATGAACAAGCACTATTGTCTTCCTCCAAAGGTTTGGGATGATGTAAAAGCACATATGGATACCATTTTGTGTGGCCTCACAGTTCCCCCTCAGCAAAGAGCCGTTAGTGGTAATAAAACTTGAAGCCATGTCTATGTTCTTAAGTCATGGTAGGCGCAGTTACTAATCAGATCTCCTTCACTCAGCTTCTGACTTCTTTACAATGAGAGGTAACTCTCAGAAACTAAAGATCTGATTACCTCCAAATCTGTCAGGCAGGAAGAAGACTGAGTAGTTCAAGAGCTAGATAGTGAACAGCTGAGCCCTTCAGATGAAGGTTATGTATAGTAACAATTGTGGATTGATTTATTTAGGTCCTGATCATGTGCCCTTATGTGTAATTGGTTGATTAATCTCATTGCAGCTCATGTTGCTTTTTCTTGGAACTTTCTACAACTGTAATTATCCAGGTACTATCACCATCAGTCTGTCATTGTACTGACCTCAGAGAGGCAGAGACTGATCCCAGACAGTTAGCTTGAGCAAAGCTGTGTGGAAAACAAACACAGAGACTGTAACCCCAGGTGGCCCCAGCTGGCATTGTTATTGTCATTCTGAGAAGATATAGTGAGCAAAACTTCCATCTCACCCTCCTTCCTATTAGCTCAGGATCCAAGTGCTAACAAAGAGCAGCAATGGCCTTTGGTTTCCATGGCTGTTGGTCTGGCATTGTTCACAGGCACTAAGTTCTCTAAAAAAAGAGAGACCTTGGGTCTAATCCAAAGCTCATTGAGACATATAGTTCTATCAGTCACCTTACAAACAAGCTATCTAGGTGCCTGATATTCAATACATTTAACTAGGAGCGTTTCTTGTAGGGATAGTCCATGAAAGTAATAAATATTTTGCAGAAACCAGGGTTTTTTCTCTTCTAAAGAGGGAGCAGTATCACAGTGCACAGTGAATGATATAGTCTAGTCTCTTTTCAGAGCACTGTATTTCATGTGTGCATTGATGTAGATTGGAGGATATACCTCAGTGTTGTTACAGTGCCGTGATTTAGTGTCAGATAATGTCCAGGAGCTCATAAAGCAAATAGAACAGGGAAAAGAGGAAACATGTGAGCTTGATCCTGCTCTCTGAAGTCAATAATAAAACTTGAGTAGGTAGAAGCTGTTTGGTGAGGTATAGTAGTTGTGCTTTAACATGCATCTGTGGTACAATGGAAAGAATCTGACTTGGCAGGTCAACAGGAATCCTCTGCTTCTTTGATTTTTCAGGCGGTAAAATATCTTTCTTGAGGTGCTACATGAATAAAAATCTTATCATTTCCACATTCACATCTTCACAACTGATTGTTACAATGCACTAAACAGCGTGTAGATCTCCTTCTCTGCAAATATTACCTACAAGACAAGTTCCAGGAAAATCAACATGAGCTTTGCCTGTAGAGGATCAGACTCTACCAGTGGACGTTGTATTTGCTTAGAGTTGTATTTGGCAGAGGCTGCAAAATATTTTTCGCAGTTTAGTGCTAATCACTGCCTTTGTTTATGGCAGAATGTTTTCTTCACCTGTAGCAGCACTGGACAGCATTCAAAAAACACATCCATTATAAACATTGCTAAATAAGATTTAAAATTTCACTGGCTTTGTTGCTGATGGTGTGAGATGGGACCAAGCATACTATGAGAAAAGAAAGGCATAAATTATTTTTATCTAATTTTAGTTTAAATTAGATGCAGATTTCATGGATTTGGGTCAGGAGAGATCATATGAAAATGTGTTAACTGCTTTCTTCTAATGAGTTTAAAGGGGAACTACTTCATTTTTCCTTGAGCTTAGGTTATTAGCACTGGAGTACGCTGTGATAGCTGAGCAAAAATGCCAACAAACTATTTCTTCCCATACTTTTATTTAAAAGGAAAGACCCTTTAGACTTTGAACGAGGGTTGTACTCTATAGGAAGGTTAACGTCAACAGACTATCTCTCTTCATGAACCCAACCCTGGTATTTTAGCAAAGAGATAAGCAAAGATCAAACCCTCTGTCTATATATGCTTTAGAACCTTTGCTGAGCAAACCGCAGGAAATATTTTTCTTGCATCACTTTTCCCTCCCACTGCAGGTGTGTGCACACTAAGGCGGGGTGGCATTTTAATGATTTTGAAAGACCTTAGTCTTTTCCTACAAGTTCTTTGCAAACTTGGCCTATATTTCAGGTTAAATGCAAAGGCTTATCAGCTCCTCTTTAAGATGCATTGTTAGTCCCTCATGGAAAGCTGAGTGACAAAATCCAAGGAGCAGACAAAGAAGTAAAATACTATGATCCCAATGAGACACCCTCATTAAAACAGACATTTTCACACAGATGAATAGTCTCAAAATAACCCCAAGACAGGAAAAATCCTTAGGCTGCTGCTACATTACTATTGTCCTTTCAGAGGGGGCATGATAATGAGGGAATTTGAAGCAGGCTAATGAGGCACTGACATGCATATTCAGCACCTCATTAGCATAATGGCAGCCATGTAAACAAACTTCAAATTTCAGATTGACAGTGAAGGTGGGAGTTGCTTTGAAATAAGTGTCCTGCTTTGACATTCCCTTACTCCGATCTAGTTCTGTAGGAGTAAGGGAATGTCAAAGCAGGGCACTTATGTCGAAGTTGCCCCCATCTACGCTACCAATCTGCAATTCGAAGTTTGTTCTCATGCCCACCGTTATGCTAATGAGGTGCTGAATGTGCATATCAGCACCTAATTAGCCTGCTTCAAATTGCCTCATTACCAAGCCCCCTATGGCAGCACAATGATAGTGTAGCAGCAGCCTTAGTCTGGAGTCTAGAGCTCTTTCATTGGCACCAGTGCAAAACTATTAAGTGTACAGAACTGCATGTCAAATATAATCCCTACTAATAGCTTTAAGGACATGCTCTATATCTGCATGACACAAGGTCCAAGTCCATGAAGAAAAATACCTTTTTGTCTGTATGGTTTGTCACATACTTACTAAAAATGTAAATGTCGCATTTTGTTTTTTTTCAAACCTTTCTTAAAGATACACCAAAATTATACTGAATATGGGCATAGGCTATTATTTGAAAATATAAAACAGACAAAAGGACCTTTGCAGGATAGAAATGTGCATTTTCTTTTAACCTCTTGCAAATGTCAACTTACCACTCCCCAAACTGCCCTTTCAAAAATGAAATGTTTAATTTTTGTAACGTGTGTGTTTCTTTCTGTCTGAGTGTGTGTGTATGTGAGAGAGAAAATTTTTGCTAGCTGCCAATAGCTCTAGCCTGGATTACTCTGCAGTCATCTTGACTCTTTATTTTTCAAAAGGAGAGCTTCCAGTAAATGAAATTTAAAGCCAAGTGCCAGATCACATTTTTGGAAATGCAGGGATTTCTAATGAGCATTCAAGTTGAATTCTAGCTCGAGCAATTACAACCAAATATCTAAATTTTATGTGGTTTTTACTGAATGAAGAATTCCTTACTTCCTCCTAACATTGCTTTGCAGTCGATATATTGTTTAATAATGGGATTCTAAGCAGACCCACCCATGCAGAGTGCAAGAACATCACTAACTCACTCCTTTATGTAGTTTATATATAAAGCACTTTGGGATGCTTTGGGCAACAAGAAACAATATAAATGAAAAGAAATATTCTCACCTGCTTTTATTTTGAAGGGTTGTGTGACAACGGTCAATAGTTTGGTTTATAAAAGAAAAAAATTGTTAACAAATAATTTATAACTATTGTTTGTTTATATGCACATTCAGGGAATGGCATTATCACTTGTTATGGGGCAAGAAGTAAGGCTAACATAAGGTAGACTTTTGGAAGCTTTTTTGTGGTGTGTGTGTGTGTGTGTGTGTTTATAAAATGTCTTCAGCGTACCGCATCTTTAAATGTAAGACATTTTCCAGTGTATTTTGCAGGGGGCAAATTGATGGTGGTTTCTGCAGTAGTGTTGGACAAACAGAGCTCTCCAAAGTCTACCTCTCACATAGTCCCAAAATGTCACTCCTGAAGTGAAATTTAGGCTCACTACAACCTATAAGAATACAGCTTTTCTGTTACCATCTGCTGCACAAAACACCTTAACTAACACGTGAAATATACTCTGCTTTTCTTAATGTTTATGTTTCTATCACTGAAGAGTACAGCAAAGAAGACAACTGTTCATTTCTCAGGCTCACCAGGCTTTTAGCATGAAGCAGGGTTGCCATAGCATGGTCTAATGTACTAAGCATTACACTGGTAGTCAGAAACTTGTGTTCTAATTCTGACTCTGGAACTAATTCATTATATGGTCTTGAGCAGTTTACTGAGGACCAGATATTCAAGAGTCTAGGTTCTATTAAGGCAACTAAAATGGCCTGATTTGCTCAGCGATCTGTACTCAGAAATTCCCATTGTTCTAAAATGGGAGCTGCAAAGTGATGAATATTTTAAAAATCTGGCCCATACCAGCACTTCTTGGCTTGATCACGTAAGCAACTAAAGTGCTTCCACCTTCCTTACTCCACCGGTGCAATTAGTGAGAAATGAAAGCATTCAGTACAGCCTAGGAACAGGACCCCATACATTAGAGTTTCCTGACATGTAAAATAAGCATAATACTATTTAATTACCTTTCTCGGTTCAGTTAGTTAATGTTTGTACAGACTTTGCATATGCAAGTGCTATGGCAGTACTAATTATTATTTTTGTGATAGCGTCTTTTATTAGGTTCTGGTATCTTAAATTCCAGAAATGAAAAGTAGACTCTGTGTGTGTGTGTGTGTGTGTGTGTGCGCGCGCGCGCGTGCTCATGAGAGAGATAGAGAGAGAGAGAGAGCAATTCGGTGAAGCACAGCAAATGGCTTTTAAACAGCCATTGCAAACCCATCACTGGCATGGTCATCAGGTAAGAATTAGCCAACTGACACTAAGTGGGGCTTTTCAGAATTATGGTATCCTTGGAGATTCAGCGGTGGATCACTGATGATTAATGAGACTTGGGAGGTTGCTTAAAAAAACCCTTCCATTTTGATTGCTAATTATTCAAAGAAAGACTGAGAACAGGGTCTTGTACTGCAGCAGGACAACACATTTTGAGCCAAAACAAGAAAACTGATCACCCAGTTAGTATGCAAGCAGCTATGGAGAGCAGGGTCGGCTGTGCTAATTCAAGAGACAAGTCAGGCATTTGAGAGCTTTTGCCAGAGCCAAGTAATTTATTTCAGAATTTCAGTTAAAGATGAACTGAACTAGATTGCAAAAGTTCAGATACCTCTGGATTGAGGTGTCCACTCCCCCATGCCCCCTCCCAACTCAGAGAGCACTAAAAATGTTACAACTGTCTGTTCTGATTGAACTGGAGGCTCTGCAATAATGGCTTGATTAGTATCAGTAGTTTGCTATATCCTTAGTAAGCAAAAATGTGCTATGTATGTCACACATATAAAAGGATCCAACTCTGATTCTAAATAGACAACACAGACGAGGGCCTCACTCATTTTTCTTCTTTTGTAAACTCTTGCGTAATATTTAGCTTTTGTCACATTGATTAGGATACCTCGCATCTCCTAAGACTTGAACCCACAAAAACCATACTTCCATCACATATCAATGACTATGCCTCAACATCTATCTTAATATATATACACACACAACTTCTCTTGATGTCAGTGTGCGGGCGGGGTGTGGCACGGGTCAAGTCTGCATGTTTGGCTATGGATTTTGGCTGTAGGTTATTCTTCCATAAGACAGCTATTTTTTACTGAGCAGAGCCCTGAGTGGACTGCTTTGCACATTTGCAGTGGGGTACTGGCTAAAATACTCATTGTGAGGAGCAGCATTGATACTGGCTGCCAATCTAAATATATTGGTGCAATTATATTGGTGCCAAGCCTATATTTTCATATTACTACATTGATCTGACTATAATGAGAGCACGAGTCTTCCTATATAAGTATTTATTTGGCAATAGTGGCAGCACCAGTTTCAAAAGTTGGAATTTTCAAAGGACCATAATACAGGCATAAAGGGGAAGAAGAAGGCTTTTTTATAAATATATTAGAAACAAGAGGAAGACCAAGGATAGGGTACGGCCATTGCTCAGTGAGGAGGGAGAAACAGTAACAGGGAACTTGGAAATGGCAGAGATGCTCAATGACTTCTTTGTTTTGGTCTTCACTGAGAAGTCTGATGAAAGAGTCCCCAACATAGTGAATGCTAGTGGGAAAGGGGTACGGTTCGAAGTTGAAATAAAAAAAAGAACAAATTAAAAATCACTTAGGAAAATTAGATATCTGCAAGTCACCAGGGCCTGATAAAATGCACCCTAGAATACTCAAGGAGCTGAGAGAGGAGGTATCTGAGCCTTTATCTATCATCTTTGGAAAATCATGGGAGACAGGAGAGACTCCAGAAGACTGGAAAAGGGCAAATATAGTGCCCATCTATAAAAAGGGAAACAAGAATAACCCAGGAAACTACAGGCCAGTCAGCTTAACTTCAGTGCCAGGAAAGATAATGGAGCAGGTAATTAAGGAAATCATCTGCAAGCACTTGGAAGGTGGTAAGGTAATAGGAAACAGCCAGCATGGGTTTGTAAAGAATAAATCTTGTCAAACTAATCTGATAGCTTTCTCTGATAGGATAACGAGCCTTGTGGATAGGGGAGAAGCGGTAGATGTGGTATACCTAGACTTTAGTAAAGTATTTGGTACCATCTCTCATGATATTCTTATCAAAAAACTAGGCAAATACAATTTAGATGAGGCTATTATAAGGTGGGTGCATAACTGGCTGGATAACCATACCCAGAGAGCAGTTCTTAATGGTTCTCAATCCTGCTGGAAAAGTATAACAAGTGGGGTTCCACAGGGGTCTGTGTTAGGACCAGTTCTGTTCAATGTCTTCCTCAATGATTTAGATATTGGCATAGAAAGTACGCATATTAAGTTTGCAGATGATACCAAGTTGGGAGGGGTTGTGACTACTTTGGAGGATAGGGTCATAATTCAAAATGATCTGGATAAATTGGAGAAATGGTCTGAGGTAAACAGGATGAAGTTTAATAAGGACAAATGCAAAGTGCTCCACTTAGGAAGGAGCAATCAGTTTCACACATACAGAATGGGGCGAGACTGTCTAGGAACGACTACAGCAGAAAGGGATCTAAGGATTGTAGTGGACCACAAGCTAAATATGTCAACAGTGTGATGCTGTTCCAAAAAAAGCAAACATGATTCTGGGATGCATTAACAGGTGTGTTGTGAACAACACAGGAGAAGTCATTCTTCCCCTCTACTCTGTGCTGGTTAGGCCTCAGCTGGAGTATTGTGTCCAGTTCTGGGCACCGCACTTCAAAAAAGATGTGGAGAAACTAGAGGGGGGCCAGAAAAGAGTGACAAGAATGATTAAAGGTCTTGAGAATGTGACCTATGAAAAAAGGTTGAAAGAATTGGGCGTGTTTAGTTTGGAAAAGAGAAGATTGAGGGGAGACAGGATAGCGGTCTTCAGGTATCTAAAAGGGAGTCATAAGGAGGAAGGAGAAAACTTGTTCTTCTTCGCCTCTGAGGATAGAACAAGAGGCAAAGGACTTAAACTCCAGCAAGGGAGGTTTAGGTTGGACATTAGGAAAAAGTTCCTAACTGTCAGGGCGGTCAAACAGTGGAATAAATTGCCAAGGGAGGTTGTGGAATCTCCATCGCTGGAGATATTTAAGAACAGGTTAGATAGACATCTGTCAGGGATGGTTTAGATAGTACTTGGTCCTGCCATTGGGGCAGGGGGCTGGGCTCGATGGCCTCTCGAGGTCCCTTCCAGTCCTAGTGTTCTATGATACTATGATTCTATGATTCTACAGTTAGGTGAAAGATGTGATTTGGGAACCTAGTTGCTTTGTTTCCTTTCAAAATCCACACCAGGGAATAGCTATAGCTTTCAAGTGCTGTACCCTAACTCTATCGACTATATTATAGATCTGTAGATAATTATTCTCTTCTCTGGTTTGCACACAATTTCTTTTATTACTTGTGAATACAACAAGGGATCCCAGATATGTCACAGAAATTGGATATGGACCCTTCTCAAAGAGCTTAGAATGCATGTTCATTATGACACAAAAAGTAAGGGTCATAAATAAGCCTAAGGGTCAAAAGTGACACTTAACAGATTGCAAAGTTATGCCTGTACACATGTGTGTGTATCTTAATGCTTTTGTTAGTTCACTGTCTGGATCATCCCCTTGTTGTGGTTAGTGGGCTTGTGTGTTTCAATGAACCCAAGAGCAATGCCGTAGGGAGTCTCGTACCCCAGCATGGTGGCAAGGTCAAGGGGAAGGCTTCAGACAAAGAATGCTCCTAAAAGTCCTCAATGGCAGAACAGGTGGAGGATAGCAAGGCTAATACTACAATGGCTGTGAAGGTGGATGAAGGCTTCAGTGGACAGGAGACTCCCAATCATCATAGACCCCGTGCCATCGGACCCAGGCCTTCTATCCATCAAGGATCACATGGTGGCTGAGGTGCAACAGTCCCCCCACATTAAAAGACATCACATACAGGCATCTTCCTATGGGCTATTCTCCTAAACTTAAGCCCTATGGCTATTGGTGAATGGTGGTGGGAGCAGGATTGTGAAATCTGGAAGCTTTTAGTCATGGACCAGAATGTAGGCGGTAATCTAGTTTTTGCATCAGTAATTCTGTTTCTAGGACCTTGCCCAAGACTGTCCCCAGTGGTGAGCAGTAATCCATGAGAGGTCCTGCCACAGTGCAGATGAGGAGAAGTGGAGGAGAAAAAAAGATCATCAAAAACTGTCCCTTGCCTCTCCAACAGCCACTAGCACCTGCCCCTTCTGCGATAAGACCTGCAGCTCCAAAATTGGACTGATAACCCATCAACAGACTCGCAAATAGTAGGGTGACATGAAGATGTCCTGTTCACTATTGAGTGACTGCCAAGAGATAGACAGAGCTTTTGTTAGATTAGGGGCTAGAGCAGTTTGTTTGTTTTTACTGACCCCCTTCTTGTGGGGAGAAACAACCGAATTGAGATTAAAGGAGGGATTTGAACAGGAGAGACAGAGCCGGGCAAACAGGTTTTTTGAAGTCTTCCCTGCATAGGGGATGAGCTTGAAGGAGGCAGGCAGATAAGAGTAAAAGAAAAGAGTAAAGGGGATATTGGCATCTTGGTAGCTCATAGGGGAGATGCAAAAGGTTAAATACCAAGGCTGGGGCTGAGTTTGGCACAGCTGAGAATATAACCAACTGTGTGGTCTTGTAAAACCAGGCATTGTAAATTCAGAGCCTCAATGGTACATTTATAAGCAAAAGCCAAGAATCTATTGGTAACATTTCAGGCTACATGGGAGAGTTCAGAAATATCAAACCTTCTTAAATAGCACAAAGGAATGGTAACCAACCTGTCACAACATCATTAAGCTGCCAGGTGTTCATCAGCGATGAGCCAGTTGGATAATTCAACAATAAAACCAAGCCGCTCTCCTTTTTCCCTCTATCACTGAACAAAGGGAAAACACCAAGCCGGGGACCTGTTGCAGAGCTAACAAGAAGTGAAGAACTTGTAACATGCTACACTCAAAATCCCAGATCAATCACTTTGCCTTTTAGCTGACAAAAACGGTATCAAAATGAGATTTCTCTGTAACCAGGATTTAGGAGAGAAAGAGAAAGTGGCTTAAGCAATTGAGCCTATTGGAAATGTAACCAGAGTCATCACACATGGAAATCTGTGGCAGTATTTCTGCTCTTCTACCTCTGAATGATCATCCTTCTGCAATAAGAAATGTGGCTACTAGAAAACTGGCTAGGAATTACAAGATAGGCATAGCAAAATGAGTGTAGGTTATAAGTCCACAGTTGAAGATACCACGTGGCAGTTGTTGCATTTAAAAGCAGTTTCAGCTGTCAGAAAGCATGAATGAGAAACTCCTCTACATGGAAGGCTTGAAAACTGAATTCTGATTACTGTAAATGAGGAATATCTCCAATGAAGACAGTGGAACTACATTGGTTTAAAAATTATTTCATTCATAACAAAAGCAGGCCCATATTTTTTTCTCTCCTTCTCCTTTCTTTCCGTGTCTCAATTTCTTTAATTTTCTTCTCCCTACTGGGTTTTTTATGCAGAATGCAGTGGAGATGATCCTTGGTCTGATCTCAGTGCATACATTTTTTGCATATTAAGCCACTGTCTTACATTTATTAGAGTTCCAGCTTGCCTCAGTTCCCAGTTCAGCCAGCGGAATTATTTCTAAAGTCCTGTTTGTCCTTTGGCATTATCTGTAATGAGCTGCATAGGTGAAAATTGAATAGAAGACTCACCTAACTCAAGTTCTAGCCCATTGTGTTGCTTACAGCACAACAGGTCATTTTGACTCAGAAAAAGAAACTGTGATGTATGACACCAGGTAATAGAAGTGATGTTATGCTGAATGAGGGTTATGAAAGATCAACATTTTTTCCCAAGTCAGGTTATTTGTGATCGTTTGGGAGAGCAGGCAACTACTGCACAACAGTCAGGACTGAACAAAGCCAACTGATCTTAAAAGTGGTCTCTTGTGCCTATTGCCTAACAAACTTTGCCATCTGCTATCCCCCGACTATAAAAGCTTTCTTGATAGATTTCAGTGCTTAAAGCAAACCTCACAGATGGTTGTCCCTGTACGTTTAGGAGGGAACTAGTGGTGACCTAAGTTCTAAGGCAGTTATCACAGCTGTGGTTTTATTTGTTCTTCATTTGTTTAAATATTAATCTTATAGTAATCTAAAAGTGAATGGGAAATCTGTGGCAGTAATTCAGCCAAATCAAATCCTAGTTGAAGAAAAGTGCTAGAATGCAATGGAAAAAATGGGCTTGTGAATAAGAACATTGACACTATGCATGTCAGCGTTGTATTCTCTCAACTAAAGTTGTATGAATCATAATATTCCAGCTCCTTTTGCCTTTTTTATACAGTGTTATACTTTACACACAGTTTCACATGTAGCAATCTAGTTTATTTTTTTTCTCTCAGTGAGAATGTGAACAAGTTGTTCTACAGTAGAACTCTGATCAAAAGGATCAAACATCGTTATGTTGACAGATTGCCAAAAATCAAGCAATTGGCAATGAAAATAATAAAGGGATAGTATGTACATTAAACTAAATACGGGCTCATGATGGCAAAAATACATTCAGTTTACTGTCAGTTAATATAATTTTATAAACAGAACGCATCTCTTACATCATAGAACAGTTCAGGGTTGGTGTAAAATCATGAAAACACAGGCAAGGCCCAGGAATATAGATGGATGGCTATGTGCATAACACTAATCTAGCATACCTGGTGTGTGCTGCTTGATCGTTTTTCATGAGCTCATAACTCAAATACAAACCTGGAGGTACAGAAATTGGCTTCCCCAACAGCTTGAATTAAAGACCTCAGTACCAACAGTAGCAATGTCCATGCAGGCTGCCTATTAAAGTGACTAGAGAAGGTGTTGCAATATTACAACTGTAACCTGCTTCTTGCATGAGGTACTGCTTAATCAGTGGACAGCCATATTTGGCAGAGGTTTCAGAGTGGCCATCATAATGGCAATGTAGAATGTGGTAATGCAGTCTTGACTTACTAAAAACATTGACAATCATGGTGAGGTCAGGAGACTGAAGAAGAGAATGCAGCATGTTTGCCAAGTGCAGATGTGGAAAAACCTCTTTGTGCACTGCTGAGACTGGCCAGCCTGGAGAAGGTAGCAGCATTTAAAAATAAATAAATAACGCCCTTCCACCCATGATTATGAAAGTGAGCAATAAATCCTGAGCATACTCTTTCACAGGAGGGAGTTGTCAGTTCCCACCTCTTAAGTTTGCAGCCAACTAGTTTTCATGCATGCTGCACCCTGCTCAATACTCTGGTGGATAAACTGCAACTTGAAACTGGCAGAATATGATAAGATGAAAATGTACAGCTGGGTTTTTGTCAGCCTTCTAAAAGCTGCAGCCCAAACTCTTCTTTGACTTTCCCCTCCCCACCCAAAACAGCTTCTCCATACACTGATGATTGCCCAGTCAGAGCCCTGTGAAACCCGAGATGAGGGTTGGTTCCTTGGCTCAGCTGTGCCATTCACTGATAGTGTCCTCTATCACTCCCACACTATATTCTGCTCTCTACAAATTTTAACCTGACCCAAATTCCAGCTACTCCTCTCCTCTGCTGGATCAGAATGGTCACACTGTCACACACTAGGGTACAATCCAAACTAATGAGCACCCTGTGCTGCATCCTTCGGTGTTTTACAATGCTTTGCTGGAGGACTTCTCACTTGGGTCACTCACAAACTGCCTTCCAGCGTGCAATGGGCTGGAGGTGTGGGGTCTTGGCAGAAGGTTGGGTATAAAGGAGGGGGAAGGGGTTTGGGGTGCTTACCTGATGCACGTCCAATTTAGTGTGTGTGTGGGAGGGTACAAGTGACTGTGGCCTGCCAGGCATGCTTGGGTTACAATCTGTGCTCACAGGCATTGGTTGTAGTGTATGGTGACCCACTCCCTGGTCATAAATTTTCCCCCAGAAACATATTTCCTGTATTGGCCAAGCTACTCATTTACAATACAAGTTTTATTTAGCTTGTTGTACTGTTAAAACAGGGATGGGGGACCTATGGACCTGGCTGGATCTGGCCTCCAGCTTACTTTCATCTGGCCCGTGTGGAGGTTCACGTCATCCCTGCACCCACAGCAGGAGCCAGCACTGGCAAGCCCCATAGCAGGTGTCTGAGTTTTACCCCCCACTCTCCCCACCTGGCTGGAGTGTGAGTGCTGGATCCCCTCTATGAGGGGTGGGGGGAGCAGTGGTGGGCCAATGCTAAAGCCCCTGCATGGCTGGGTCTGTGTAGCGGGGCAGAGGAAGCAGTTCTGCATGCTGCCATTCTCTGTCCATGCCCCCACCCCTGCTGGGGGAATGACAGGGCAAGAAGCTAGCACAAGGAAGCTTGGTCCCTCAGCTTGCCTGCAGATTCCACCCCTGCCACTCCCATTGAACAGGAATCATATCCAATGGAAGCAGTGGGGGATGGTGCCTGAAAGTGCTTGATGGCACAGAGTCACTTACACCCACATCCCCAAACACACACAATTGGAGCAGTGTCAGGTAAGCACCTCAAACCCCTCCCCCCATATCCAACCTCCTGCCCAGACCCCATACCTCCAGCCCATTCCTGCATCCTACCACCTTCTCAGATGTCACAACCCTGACCCATGCCACTCCTGCACCCTCCCTCTAGCCCAGGCCCTGTACCCCCAGCTTATTCCCCAGCAGCTCTGTCCTGTACAATAAACCTCTCATTTTCTTTCCCCATCCAAGAGTCTAACCCTCAAAAATTATGAGCTCTGGGCCTCAGTTCTCCCTCCCCACAGGACAGGAGTATGAAGCTGGTGCCCCAAGTTGCATAAGTGGAGTGAGCATTTCTCTTTTTTCCTCCTTCTCAGTTGGGGGCAGTTCAGTGAGGTGAGTTTTTTGTTTTGCTTTTGTTATCTTTTTTTCTTTTGTTCTCTTGCGTGTGAGTCTTGGCTGAGTTTGCTGTGGATCAGTGGCCAGCTTATTTTTTTCAAATAGTTATTCAGATACATATTCAGATACTTCAATTTAAACAAACTGGATTAGGTAAAACAGTACAATAAATTTTAAGTGCATACAGTTAATAAGGCATAAAAGTCAGAAATGGGTACAAGAAAAATAAAGACAAAAAACACTTGGCACCTAACTTAACTGTTAAATTCAAAGCAAAGTTTATTCACCACTTGCTTTTAGTGACCAAACTTCTTCGGTCGGGAGCCTTCTTCCAGAGGCCAATGAATGCTTCCTTTGTTGCTTTGGGCACAGGGAATGTGATGATCTGAATAAGAAAGTCAGGGTCCAATGGAGTATTTGTCCTTCCATTGTATAGTTTTGCTTCTGCTCTTGAATCACATTTCCAGCTGGGCATCAGGATACAGAAATGTCTGTGAGGATGGATGTTTCCTGCTGCTATTTCCTTACCTGTTCCAGCTGCTTTTGTGTCCCTTCCTGCTTGATTACTCTGTTTACATGCAAATAAGGTAGTGGATACATGCCTCTGATAAGGACAGCCCTGTTTGCCAATCTCAGTAACACTATGCAGTGTTATGAGCACAGTGTTGTCACATACATTTTATCAGGGCAATACATATCAGGAACTTATGAAACCTTACAAAGCAAGCTTTGCATAAAGATTATTAAAGTAGTATATAGACTGTGAACACAGCTATACTCTTTCATAATTTCTAGTGCCTCTCTTCTAACAAGAAGGAGCACTGACTGTAAGAGAAGTCACAAACCTCTATGAAAAGATATATAGCATAGACCAGAGCCACAAACCACTCCCCTCTTCTCAAGTAAGGGTTACCACCACACAGAAAAAACTCATACTGGTTCTTCTCTACCTCCATGCACATGAAAAACACTGTCCATAATCCAACAATGAAAGCATTCCTTTGTTCTATAATCTATCCTAATTGTATCAGAATTGAAATAGTTCTCTGCTTGCCTTCCTTTTTATAAGCAGTCTGTGTTGCATGCTGTGCTCTGCAGAGGGACAGAGTGTTCACTTAATAAATGGTCTCCACTGTAATCTTCTGCTGAGATAATGCTGTCATACAATGGCATCTGGGTAACAATAACAACCCATTAAACAGTAACCTTTTTGTAAATAACCAGAGATTTGTCTCAGAGCACTCCCCAATTTTGCCCCCATTTTTATCTATATTAGTGAATATAGCAAGTGTAAGGTATGTAAAAGCTTATTTTTAACTTTATCATTTGAAGTTTTTTTACAAGCCTTCATTGTTGTCCTCTTCACCGTCATAGTTAGCCAAATGTTTCAAACCTAGGTTCCACACGTTGGCATCTAAAACTATATTTAAGGGTCTAGGTAAGAGATTGTCAGCAGAGCTCATTAAAATACATAAATGGAAGTTGTGAATGCCCTGCAGCTTTGAAAATCAACACACCCGTGTAGCCAGACAAATAAGTATCTTGGTTTTGGCACCCAAGCCTGAGCATTTCAGGCCTCACAGGTCTTTGGATCAGTCTCCAAAAATTGGGTTTGAATTAGAAAGGCCAGAGGCTTAAGAAGTTACACACAAACAAATAATAATGGGATTTGTGAGCAAGCATTCCTTGCTTCCCCCCATGACTTTGCAAATGCAGTTCCTCTTGCAAAATCCCAATCTGATTTTAGCCAAGTGGCTATATTTTAATTTCCCATTTTCCCAGGTTTAACTGCAGGAAGGATGTGTTTTTGCTGAAGATGAAAAATAAGCCTTACATGTTCCAACAACACTGAGGGATGTGATTTCTGACAGGAGCTATCCAGCTGTTCACGGCTTATTTTCAGAGAGAATAGCATGATAATTGTTGATGTTTTTACATTTTTGATGGTTGGTTATCTATGCTACTTCAGAGTACCATTAACAAATCTTTTCAATTAAGTGTTCCCTTTCATCATGCTTTGATATTTTTCTTTCTGCAAACATTCTGTGACAGCAATGACTTTCCTCAGCACATTTTGCTAAACTTCTAATTTTTTCTCCCTTTATTACTGTTCTGGTCAACAAGGACAGCTGTCTCTTCCTTTCCTGTGCAAACTTTTTGAGTGTTGTTGCTGAGAATTTTGGTAGCATTGGAAGCCATAGCTTTCCAA
The DNA here is from genome assembly GCF_033958435.1 of Carettochelys insculpta. Taxonomy (NCBI): domain Eukaryota; kingdom Metazoa; phylum Chordata; order Testudines; family Carettochelyidae; genus Carettochelys; species Carettochelys insculpta. Next base: position 30,413,279 of record NC_134141.1, on the reverse strand, counting down.
ACCTCTAAAATAGCTTGATGGTCAAAAGCCACACCAAAATCTATATTAAATCCTATGGAATACTTGAACCCTCAAAACAAACTGTACTCACTTATGGGAAGGCATTGGGACTACCCTTGGGAGAAAGGAATTAAGACTGTGCCCCTTAATGTGCGCATACATGTTTTTGGATGAGTTGTCAACACAGGAATAAGTTTCACCCTGTTTTCAATCTCACAGTTAAAGTTCAGAGTCAAAGGCCCACTTATGAATGACAATAGTATACAAAGTTAAGGTATTTAATGTGCTTAACCAAGATGTAATTTGGATCGATTTTACATAATAAAGCATTTGATAGTAAACTAATAATTGATAACACAACTCTAATAAGACTCAACCCTTTGGTTAGAGCATTGTTATTGGAGTCCTCTATGTCTTTATATATGTAAATAGTCAATAGAATATGTTGGATGAACATATAATTTCACACACAGGGTTTAACTTTGAAAATTTGTAACAAAAGTACCTTCTGCTCATGATTCCATTAATACCATTAGAGGAAGGAGAGTTACTTGCCTTCTGGCCAGGGAGCAGAAAGCCCCAGGAAGACAGTTACCCCACCATCAGCAACGAACAGGAAGTTTTGTCTCAAGAAGTGACTGGAAAGTATAGAAAATATTCAGTAATATTGACATTAAGCTTCCACTTGTACAGCATAATTGCATCAAAGTTTATTGAAAGATGTGCCCTGCAGACGTGGAGGAGGGGATTGGATTTACAAGCAAACTGACATTACCTGTGTAGTGAAAGAGACAGGAAAATTTACTGGGCTGATGGAAAAGCTGTCTAGAACTTGATGAGTTTGTCTTTGGATTGTGGTCTGCAAGGCTGAATTTTCACCTCACTTAATTATATATTTCCAAACAAATTATCTATTTTGTCTAGTACAGTGTGGCTATGTGAAGATTATCTCCTCTTGCAAAATGTAGATGTATGTATTTATTTATTTTGCAATTTAATTTACAGACTTTGTTCTTGCAATAATAATTTGCGCATTTGGTAAAATTGTAACCCCAGGGAAAGCCAGCTGTTTTGTTTTATATTCCTGATGTGGATTTCACAGAGTATTAGAGTTTTTTGTTTCTTCTTAGATTTATTTCTTGCATTCAGAGTGGGTTTTTTAAATTGGTTTTCCTACTCGTTTCAGCCTAGTTTTAATCTACTCTGAAATAGATACCAGTTGCATATGAAAATCTGTTTCTGCCCTCTCTTGGAGATCTGACTGCGCAAGCATTACTCCTGTCATCATAGGTTCATATAAGTAGGTCCCACTGATTTCAATTCATACTCTGATGGTGTAATCTGTACCCACTTGTGTACGTAGTCCCAAATAGGAAGGGTTGTGTTCCATTATTCAGGCTGTAACTCATTAACTGCAATGTAAAAATTAGTAATTTTTTATATTTTTTTAAGAAAAAACAAAATCATATATGGAAAACCAAAAATTACATCCAGCTACTAACTTTTAACCAAGCACAGTTTCCAATCGTGAAGCAATAAGCAAAGCCTGAATAGAAGAGATTTACTCCAGTGTAAAAAGCTGCGAACCATAGCATTGATGAGAGCAGAATTCCTCAGCTAGCCTTCACTTTATCACTTGGGAACCTATGTAACTGCCTCATGGTCACTAATGGTAAGGATGGGACAAGTAAGTAGTTGGTTTGCTGTTTCCTCCCTGTGAAGGAATTTAGATTGAGCCTGATTCATCTGTGAGAACAGGTCTCATTTCTTATCCTCTTGCATGTTGAATAGTAACAAAGAGGAAGCCGTGCTAGTCTATACACTATCAAAACAAAAAGCAGTCAAGTAGCACTTTAAAGACTAGCAAAATGGTTTATTAGGTGAGCTTTCCTGGGACAGACCCACTTCTTCAGACCATAACCAGACCAGAACAGACTCAATGTTTAAGGCACAGAGAACCAAAAACAGTAAGTAAGGAGTACAAATCAGAAAAAGATAATCAAGGTGAGCAAATCAGAGAGTGGAGGGGTGGGGGAGGAAGGTCAAGAATTAGATTGAGCCAAGTATGCAGACAAGCCCCTATAGTGACTCAGAAAGTTCCCATCATGATTTGAACCATGTGTTAATGTGCTGAATTTGAATATAAAAGCCAGCTCAGATGTTTCTGTTTCCAAAACGGTGCGATAATTCCTTTTCAATAACACACATACCTTTAGGTCATTGACAGAATGCCCCATTCCATTAAAATATTGACTAACTGGTTTGCGGATGTGGAGTGTTTTGATGTCTGTTTTGTGCCCATTGACCCTTTGTCTAAGGGAGTTAGAAGTCTGTCCAATATACAAAGCATCTGGGCATTGTTGGCACATGATGGCATATATGATGTTAGTAGAGGAGCATGAGAAAGTGCCCGTGATTCTGTGAGTAACCTCGTTAGGTCCAGTGATGGTATTTCCAGAGAAGATATGTGGACAAAGCTGGCAGCGGGCTTTGTTGCAGGGAAAGGTTCCAGGACTGGTATAGTGACTTTCTGAATCACTATAGGGGCTTGTCTGCAAACTTGGCTCAATCTAATTCTTGACCTTCCCCCCCCACCCCTCCACTCTCTGATTTGCTCACCTTGATTATCTTTTTCTGATTTGTCCTCCTTGCTTACTGTTTTTGGTTCTCTGTGCCTTTAATATTGAGTCTGTTCTGGTCTGGCTATGGTCTGAAGAAGTGGGACTGTCCCACGAAAGCTCACCTAATAAACCATTTTGCTAGTCTTTAAAGTGCTACTTGACTGCTTTTTGTTCTTATCCTCTGCAATTCCTTAGGAACAAATCTCACTTATACAACTTAGGCGTCCATTGATTTGATCTCAGTTGTAGTAGATGTGCTGCATATTACACCTTATTCACCATTGTAGAAATCCTCAGTCATGAATTGAATTATTACTTTTTTATTAGTGTTAAATGGAAAAAACCGTATTTTGCTCAAAAACAAAATTTTTGATGGAAAAATAGTTCCCATTAAAATACCCTATTCCCAGTTTTTTACTATTAAAAAATAAGAATTCTAGGAAAATGCCCATCTTTGCTCAGTATTTTACTTCTTCTTTTCCCACTAGAACCTCAGCCCCTGAGCGCAGATGGGAGATACCACTGATCATTTCATCAACAGCAACAACAATAGAAACCAACTACTGCTGTTTTCAAAGTGCAGTTATACCCTCAGGGCTGAAATCTGCACCAATTAAAACCCTGAGCAGTCCGTCTGACTTTACCAGGAATTGCATGTCAGTGCAGAATTTGGCTCTAAAATGACAATTTAGGACTGACAACATGGAGGTCCATAACTATTCTGTTCATCATTCTCTGAATCCACACTGGGAGTAGCTCTGTTCAGTTAGAAAGTGTTATTTTGCTATTCATAGCTTGACCATAAATCTAGATGCAGTTTGCATCTGATCTATGGTAATAGAAAAGTATTGTTTCTTATTTGTTAAGCATGGATAATATGTTCTGAGCTGCACAAAACATAGAAGAAAATCTTTGGCCTGACAGCATGACAGTCTTTGGCCTGTGATAATTCGTAAGTGTTCACATAAGTTCTATTTCTCTACCTAACATTTGGACTAGGTGACTGATTTGTCTGTAACAGGATAAGTAGATGTTAACTGGCACATAGGATCTTTTACACTGGTATGGATTTCAACTTTAAAGCATTTTTTCTTTTTCAAATATTGTAGATGAGTGAGAGCATTCTTCATGAGCTGCTTCAGGCACCTGGAATTACTGTATCCACTTCTTCCTTATTCAGATGATACATGGTTGATGGGGAATAATTTAGGATCTAACACAAAGCCCTATGAAGTTTCAAAGAATTATGGAAACCTAGGGCTAGAAGGGACCTCAGGAGGTTATCAGGTCCAGACCCTTGCCTAAAGCAGGATCAACCCTAATTAAATCATCCTAGTGAGGACTTTGTCAAGCTGGGACTTAAAAACCTCTTGGGATGGACATTTTACCACCTCTCTAGGTAACACATTCCAGTGCTTCACCACTCTCCTGGTAAAATATTTTTTTTCCTAATATCCAACCTCTACCTCCCCCACTGTAACTTCAGACCATTTCTCTTGTTCTGTGATCAATCACTACTGAGAACAGCCTCTCTCCATCCCCACTTTAGAACCCTACTTCAGGAGATTGAAGGCTGCTATCAAATTGCCTGTCATTCTTCTCTTCTGCAAAGTAATAGGCCCAGACACCTCAGCCTCTCCTCATAGGTCATGTGTTCCAGTCCCCTAATAATTTTTGTTGCCCTCTGCTGGACCTGCTCCAATGCATCCCACCCTTTCTATACTGGGGACCCCAGAACTGGATGCAACACTCCAGGTGTGGCCTCATCAGTGCCGAAGAGAGGGGAATAATAATTTCTCTGGATCAGCTGGAAATGCTATATCCTAATGCAACCCAATATGCCATTAGCTTTCTTGGCTAAAAGGGCAGACTCTTGACTCATATCCAGCCTTTCATCCACTGTAATCCCCAGGTCCTTTTCTGCTGCACTGCTACGTAACCAGTCAGTCCCCAGCCTGTAACAACGCTTGGGATTTGTTAAATCTCATCAGATTACTTTTGGCCCAATCCTCCAGTTTATCTAGGTCACTCTAATGGCTTGGGGTCAGTCCCTTAATGGATGATCTCCCTGTTAAATGTTCAAAAACATATGGCACGCACATATTAGAGAAGCATTTAGCTCATACATATTTTAAACCTACACTAGTAATTAAGCTATTTGGACTTAAACACATTTTACCTTGTAGCATGTTTGCTTCTCTCCCTTTGTCTTCCCTTCAAGACGTTACTGGATTTTCTGTCATCACAGGTTATTGGAGTGGGAGTAAATAAATTTACCAAAGGAAGGGGATTATTGTTTCTTTGCATGTTGTAAGTATGGCAGAGGAAAAAAGTGTAGGCATAAGAACACTTGGAGTGGTTCCCTAATAGTAAAATGCCCAAAAAAACAGTGAGCAGAGTTTAAATACACTTAACTGCCCAGTGAGATAATGTTTGTCTATGTTTAAGTGCTCTATAAAGAGAGGAGGATTACGTCAACATGTATAGGAAAATCCATTCTCTAAAATTGAGTATGTTCATTACTCAGTACAGTGATAAAACTACAAGGGCTTTGAGTGTTTCTTTAAAAAAAAAAAACTAGTTAGTTTGTGCTCAGGGAGCTAACTTTTAACTCTATCACCTGATTTTAAATTAAAATGGAACAACTGAACTGAACAAATCCAGTGTTCGGAAGTATCATGAAAAAGGATTATCCTTGAGACTATCCATTTTCAGCTAGTCTAAGAAAGGAACAAAGTGATGAAAGGTTCCTCATTGGTGGGGCAAACGATTTACTGTTTTTAATAGCAAAAGTCAGAGAACTTTCTACTCTCTTTTTGGCAATTAATTAATTAATCCCTCACAACTCCCTAGTGCAGTAAGTAGGCCAATATCATCTTCCCCAGTTTAGAGTTAGCAAAACTGAGCAGTGATATATAAAAACATTTAAAAAGCATCTTCTGATCTTGGGTATATCACCTTTTGAGATACCTACTGTAGCTCTTTTCATTTCTTCAGCTTATTGGTGTTCAACTTTATATAACAACAACAAAGGGTCCTGTGGCACCTTATGTTAGTTAGTAGGCATCCTTCAATCCCAAGAGATCATAGGTTTGCACCCCAGTTGGACTGATTCGAGCAGCGTCTTCTGTGGCTGTGCAATCCAATGCGGGAGTGGCAGCCCTTTCTGCACTGTGAGCAGCAGTAGGCAGATGTCGCTCTGGTATCACAGGCACGGATCTTCCTGGGGGCTCTCCTGTCTTCCGCTTCCTTCACCAAGGTAGTTTCATACATAACAAGAGCTTCCTTCACTCCCTGTTTCCAGGCATGCCTGTCTGAGACGAGCGAATGCCAGGTGTTCACACTGATAGAGAGAGCTCTGAGGTCACACTTGCACGTGTCCTTGTAGCGCAATTTAGGTCGCCCTTTCAGCCTCTTTCCAGACACCAGTTCACCGAAGAGGAGGTCCTTCGGTATTTGGCCATCCGTCATGCGTGAGACATGGCCCAGCCAGCGCATACGCCTCTGTTTGAAAAGGGTGAACATGGAGGTGGTGCCTGCCCTCTCAAGCACTGCGCTATTTGGGACCTTGTCCTGCCATGAGATACCGAGTATGTGCCTAAGGCAGCGCATGTGGAATGTGTTGAGCCGCTGCTCTTGTTTTGAGCGCAAAGTCCATGTTTCACTGGCATACAGCAATGTGCTCAAAACACGGGCTGTGTAGACCTGCACCTTGGTGTGTACAGTGATCTTATTGTTAGCCCATACTCTCTTCGTCAGCCTGGAGAACGTTGTGGCGGCTTTTCCAATGCGCTTGTTGATCTCGCTATCAAGTGACAAGTTGTCCAAGATCGTCGAGCCTAGGTACATGAACTCATGGACGACTTCCAGTTCATAGTCTAGCACATTGATAGATGGCTCCTGACCCACATTTTGGCCCATCACCTGGGTCTTCTTTAAGCTGATTGTGAGGCCAAATTCCATACATGCATCCGTAAAGCGAGTTATGAGTGACTGCAGTTCCTGCTGAATGTGAGCAGCAATAGCTGCATCATCAGCAAAAAGGAACTCCCTTAGATGCTTCATAAGCACCCTGGTCTTCGCTCTAAGCCTCGACAGTTTGAAAAGCTTGCCATCTGTTCTTGTGCGGAGAGAGATGCCCTCTGTAGCAGTTCCGAAGGCATATTTGAGCAAAACTGCAAAGAAGATGCCAAACAGCGTTGGAGCCAGCACACATCCCTGCTTCACTCGGCTGAGAATCTCAAAGGGTTCGGATGTGGATCCGTCATATACGACAGTCCCCTTCATGCCTTCATGGAAGGCCCTAATAATGCTGAGCAGAGTTGGGGGACAGCTGATCTTAGCCAGAATCGCAAACAGACCTTTTCTGCTGATGAGGTCAAATGCCTTGGTCAGGTCGATGAAGGCAATATACAGAGGTTCGTTCTGCTCCCTGCACTTTTCTTGGAGTTGCCTAACAGAGAAAACCATGTCTATGGTGGACCGTTCAGCTCTGAACCCACACTGAGACTCAGGGTAGACTCTCTCCGCAAGAACATTGAGCCTCTTCAGAACAACACATGCAAATAGCTTCCTCACAGTACTGAGAAGGGAGATGCCGCGATAGTTGTTACAATCGCTTTTGTCACCCTTGTTCTTGTAGACAGTCACTATGTTAGCATCCCTCATATCTTGCGGTACGCTGCCTTCTCTCCAGCATTGGCAAAGTATTCCATGCAGCTCTGAAACTAGGGTACCGTTGGCGCATTTGGGGATTTCTGAGGGAATACCATCTTTCCCTGAAGCTTTTCCAGAAGAGAGTGCTTTTAGCGCATCGCTGAGTTCCTCCAAGGTGGGCTCAGCATCGAGTTCAGTCATGGTGGGCAGCGGCTCGATGGCATTCAGGGCTCTCTCTGTAACTACGGTCTCTCTGGCGTACAACTGCAAGTAGTGTTCCACCCAGCGTTCCATCTGCTTGGTTCTGTCCTTCAAGACCTCGCCTGTGGCCGACTTAAGTGGGGCAGTCTTTCTTTGTGGTGGACCGATGGCCTGCTTGATCCCATCATACATTCCTCGCATGTTACCAGTGTCCGTGGCCTGCTGAATCTTGGAGCAGAGTTGGAGCCAGTAATCAAATTTCCAAGACCAGCATCTGATGAAGTGAGTCTGTGCTCACGAAAGCTCATGCTCAAAACTTTTCTGTTAGTCTATAAGGTGCCACAGGACCCTTCGTTGCTGTTACAGATCCAAACTAACACAGCTACCCCTCCGATACTCAACTTTATATAAAAATAGGTTGTTTAAAATTGGACATTCAAAAGTCAGAGTGCTAAATTAAATGTCTGGTTGTAAATTTGTCCCTACAGCTGTGTCTACACGAAAGCCTAACCTCAAAGTTAGCTATGCAATTTGCATAACTTATTTCCAGTTGATTTTGAAATAGGCTATTTTGGCATGTGGCGCTGTCTAAACGGCGCCACATGCTGAAATAAGCACTATTTCAAGGCATCGCTATACTTCTCTTGTAAGGAAGAGTACAGGGATGCTGGAATAATGCACCCATTATCTCAAAAATTGTTCAAGACAATGGGTATGTTTCTTAGATGTGGGCAGTTATTTTGGGATACTGCTGTATCCCACAATAATGTTCACTGTGTAGCCATATCTTAAGTGACTAAAGTAGCTCCTCAAAGGGTGAAAGTGCCACAGCACCATGAGTAGATCCCTAGACTTCCCGTTGCCCAGTCTTGTGTTAAATATCAGAGAGGTAGCCATGGTTAGTCTGTATCTTGGAGAACAGGTCCTGTGGCATCTTATAGACTAACAGATATTGTGGAGCTTAAGCTTCCGTGGGTAAAGACCCACTTCACCTACAAAAGCTTAAGCTCCAAAGTATCTGTTAGTCTATAAGGTGCCACAGGACTTCTTGTGGTTAGTCTTATGTTAGACTCCTAAATCATGTAACCAGATGGTTTCCTTACTGAAATAAGTTTCAGCTTCTAGCAATATACATTCTTCGGAGGCATGAAAGAGAGCAGTATTTGCGCTATTGGCTAATAATTCCTCAGATGTCATGTCTAACCTTCCTTCACTCATCAAATGGATCAAAAAAGGAATGAACATTTAATGTTTCCTTCAAAGCTCACATGTCAATCATTATGCATAGTCTAGCACACCCAGGGATGTTAATTCCTAAGGTTCTTGAAATTATATTTAGGACACGTCTACACTAAGCATTTACATCAGCTCAGCTGTGCCACTCTAGCATGTCTGGTGAAGATACTTTAAGACTTTAGGACAGAGTCAGTCTCTCCAAGAGGCAGTGGCTATGTCTCTGAGAGAAACTATCCTACCAATATAGTGCTGTTCATACAAATTGTTAAGGTTAACTACATCACTCAGGGATGTGGATTTTTTTTAAAACCCCAAGTGAAGTAGTTATGCCAAAGTACGTATGGAGTGTAGATCAAACATCATTGTTCTAAGGGCATGTATTGTTGAGTTCTCCACAACCACAGATAAAATAGCTGGATACAGAGTTGGTTGAGGCAGGCTGCCAGTCCTGAAATTGGTGTGGCTAAGGTATATCTCAGGAGAAGAAGTCATGTGAGAGAGCCTAGCCTACACTAGAGAATGAGTCACCTGACTTGCTGTGTTGGATTTGAGGGGTAGTTTGTAAGAAAGATAATTGTTGCCATATTATGTGAGTTCTGCCACCCTGAATTCTTGAAATAAAATACCAGCAAGGCCCTGTTTAGTTGGCAGTTTCTGATAATCAGAAGAGGAAACGGGGACAGACAAGTAAACAACTAAGACTGAAAACCTCGGTGGCTGGAAAACCTTCAATCTAGATTCCTCTGATATTAAAAGTTTATTGAAAAATAGAAAAGAGATCTTCTAGAGATCATTATGAGCTATGTGCTTCACAGAAGCTAATTATGAAAGATTACCTAATGGAGTGTACTTTGGAGTAGTCTTCTGAAGCCATCTTTCTAGATGCTTTTCCTGACATCATTTTCTCCCTTGTGATTCACTGGGCACTGCTGTTAATTATCCAATACCATTCCAGATGTTAGGTAAATATCTGGGATGGTCTAAACCTATTGCTTATGTTGGTCTGGGCTGATTAAATCTAACAAACTGCCATTTTAGATAGGGCCTGCTTACATGCATTCATCTTATCAGATGGAATTTCTATGATTTTATTGAATTATTCCTGACACTGCCCGGAATGAAATAGTTGATTTGCCCCTGCTGTGAATTCTGGAAGCCCTAGGTAACTTCTTTGGTATGCTGTGGCCTAAGCATATTTTGCTTTTCTGTTTATTTGTTTTTAAGAAAATATTGACACTATGCACACACAGAATCATTTGGTCAGAAAAGAACAATTTTCTGATAAAAAGTTTTAATGGAAAAATCTTTATTCAGCTCCGTTGCTGGGCTTAGTTGAAGACTTACACTTGGGTGATGCCACTAACTCACCATCCCTAGTTTGATGTTCCAGTAACCATTGTGCGGTTATTTGTGTAGCCTCTCTAGTAAAATGATCTGGTGGCCAGGCACAGGTGATGTGAGCTCACTGACTCAGTGTCTCTAGTTTGCCAGACTGATATCAAAGTTTTGGCCCCTGAGATCTTAACTGATCAGCACCTCTAATCTGCTTCTCTTATCTGAAGGCCAAGATTTTTTTTTTTAAGTCACTGGGTCAGCCCTCCACCCCAGATTTCAAGGCAGGGGCCTTTATCAGTTCATCAGTTCAGTTTTGCAAGCTGATCTCAAGACTGTGGCTTTGTGAGTTACTGATTTACTTACTGTTATTCAAATTCAAGGAGATCCAACATTGCCGAGTATCTTCATCATCCATCTAGAGATGACGAAGGACAAGATCAAGGAAGAGGTAGAAGGGATATCTGTGCATGTGATAAGAATTAACTTGAGGTTTGCAGATGACATAGCTATCATTGAGGACGATGGGGAGTAACTAGCGAAAACAGTGCAGGTACTAAATGAGGAAGGGAAGTGGTATGGACTAATTATGAACATTGATAGAATAAAAACAATGTCATTTGGAGATAAGGAAGTAGGAAGGAAGATCAGTGTAGATAGGATTGAACTACAGACCACAGAGAAATTCATGTATCTGGGGAGCAACATAATGTATGATCTAGACTGGAAGAAGCAAAGAGTGACTAGAATAGTGAAAGCAAGAGCGAGTTTGAAGGCAATAAATAAGATCTGGAAAAGCAAAGTAATTAGCTTAGGAATGAAGCTGAGCATCTTGAAAATATGTGTCCTCAGCATATGGATGTAAGACATGGATGATAACAAAAGATTTGAAGAGAAGAATATTGGTGTTCGAGAGGAGTTGTTATAGAAACATCCTGAGAATAGGATGGATAGAGAAGGTCTCCAATGAGGAATTATATAGGAAAATACATCTGATAGAGAAACAACTGCAGTTTCTACAACACAAGTTAAAGCTATTCAGGCATAGCTGCAGAATGAATGAAAAACGAAAAATCAAGACCCTGGTATTCAGCATAATGGACCCCACAGAGAATGAGTAGATGATATAGTAGATTGGTGCAGAGCTAGTCTACAGAAACTAAGCCACTCTGCACTGGACAGGGAAAGATGGAAGGAAATAGTGAAAAAGGCATCACACACCAACGGGCGCTGAGACCATGGTTGTTGATTATGACGATGATACATAAATTCTCGCAGCATTTAGAGATGACTAAAAGTTTTCTTCTGCAATTTTTGAGGCAAAAAATAAGGCATTGGGTTGACTATGAGATTCCACTAATTTGTGTTGATTTTGGCAATTGTATGGGTCAAGATAAAGTATTTTGATATTTCTGAAATGTCTTATTTTGTTTTTTTTAGCTAGAATCACACACTCCAAAAACAAAATGAGTACTATCCCCAGGATTAACGTTTAGATAGTTAGGTTAGATACTTAGTTAGATACTTAGGTAGTTAGATTAGTTAGATACTTAGGCAGACTCCCTATTCTGCAGTCTTGAATCTTCCTTTACCAGTGTCAAATCCCCCATATCAGAGGTATTCTGGGATGGGTTTCTTTCCCACTGAAGCGCTTTCACTTTGTATGAAATACTTTAACAGTCATTGAGAAGGTAAGAGAGAATGCCTGATTCTGCAACCTCATGATTAGGGCATTGGGCTAATTTCTAATCCCCATGTTGCTGAATATTTAATACAAAATGGTGTAGTTTCAGCAAAGAGAGAGAGGTCCATCCTATACTACCTTATAGACTTTTTTCATGGGTTTCAAATGATCATGTGAAAGACTGTTTCCCCATATCCTGGTGCCATTATGAAATTCAAGGATTCAGCTACCTCCCTAATATACTCAAATTTACAAGATTTGGAGTCAGGTTGGAACTTGTCCCTAACATTCACTTCTCTCAGTCAATATGCCCTCCTGCTATTTTGGTGAAAACAACATCACCAATTTATATGTAATTCTTTCTGGCCTAAAGTCGCTCGTTCTTCCTTCCTTAATCCTTCTCAGTATTACCAAGGAAGCTAACATATATAACAATACAGAGATGTTATCAGTTCTGTTGGAGGCAGTATTTATTTCAGTCTATCTTTCATTCTAAGCAAGTATGAGACGCACATTAGAAAACATTATGAATCCTACTGTGAGTATTAATGTGAGCTAGAGCGCATGTCTGTGTAGATATATATAAAATATATCAGTGTTTTATGTATATCAGGGAAATATGTCTCTCTTCATCATAGCGTATCCTTAACTTTCCTCCATCTGAACGTTTTTTGGTACAGGAAATTGTTCACCTAGTATATTTCACAATTTTTTATAACAACTATTTCTTCAAGAGATGTGGAATTTCATTTACACTGGAATGAAACAAATAACTGTACACATTTTGATTGTTACTGGAATGTGATCAAGGCATAATAGCCAAGTTGCAATGTTTTAAGAGACAATGATCCAGTTCTTGAGTGGATAAACTGTGAACCTTGAACCTTATGGCCAAGCACTTTATCCCAGTCAGAGACAAAGATTGTTGCAGAGTAAAACAGAGAGAAGGCAGCATGAGCTGTTTTCGGCTTCAAAAATTGAAATGGGAGCTGAGAAGCTTTTAACCTATCAAGTTACGAAGTTTAAGGATATTATCTCTTGCAATAACTGACTGTGACAATTGTTCATTGCAGAATAGGTACAGGGGGTGGAAGGGTTTTCAGTCACTCACAAATGTTGGGTGAAGCTGCTGCTTGGGGAGACAAGATCCCCTGTCTGTGGCCCCCACCCCATACCTGACTCTTGCTACACTCAAACCCCACTCTCATTCTGCCCAAGCCCTGCCCCATCCCCACTGTCTCCCTCTACTCTTCTCTCCCCAGTCTGATCTCCAGTCAAATTCATGGACCAAACTATAGCAAATGACATATGGAAAAAAAATACTTTTAACATTTCTTGGTAAAGAAAATGGAGCATATTTTCCACTGCATACCAGATTTTGAAGTCTGGACGTGCAGAAGTTACCTAATTAAAAGCACAGCAATTGGATATAAAAATGTCAGTCACAGTTGTTGTTTTTTTGTGATGTCCTGAAGCTTGCCAGAGATTTATTTGCAAAAATAATCTTGTAGAAAGGGCAAGTCAGCTGTGCTGCTGAATGCAACATTTAATAGTATGGAATACATGGTGCAGACTTCCTCTCTCTCTTTTACATTTTCTTAATCAGTATTTCTAAGCTGATTTTATATTTTAAATGCACTTGTAAGGCTTCTTAAAGTAATCATTCCAGATTACTACATATTTAGTTCACTGAAACAAATACATTAACCCGTTCTGATTGATTAAAACAGTGTGTTCACAAGTACACTGCTTTTAGAAAAAGGGAACACTAAGTCTGTCTTATAGAAGGACACAAATGCTGAATTCGCAGGCAGGATTCTACTCCCTCTGATGTTAATGGCAAAACTCTTATTGACTTAACATGGCAGAAATGTTAGCTATATAATCAATTCCAGGTGATCCCTTCATATACCAAACACCTTGCCCAAACAAATTATATGATCTTCTTGTAAACATATTTGTTCCACAGGTGTAGGTCAGATAGTTCAGGAGTCACCATCTCCCTTAACTATCAGCTTTCTGAAATACAAGTCTCTGCTTAACATGAATACCAGCTAGCCTCCATGCCTCGTGGCCACATAAGCACAGTTGTACAGAAGAGTGACCAGTAGGAAAAATGAAGGGAAAAAAAAAAATCAGACATCAATTTATTGAGGTGGCCTTGCTGGCTACTGAGGTAATAAAGTTCAATAGTATTTGTTTTGCTTTTATGTGGACTATAATAGTGTGTGTAAGTGTGATTCCCTGGAGAAAGCAAGATGTAGACGACAGGCATTTCCAGAGAGAATCAGACGTGAAACACCTACCCTGCTCCCAGACACTGGTGAGAGCCCTAAGCTTTCACAGGTGCTAATGCTAGAGAGTGACTTTCTGTATAGTTCATCCTCAATTATATCTGTAGTGCTTCAGGCCTTTTTTGTTCCCCAGGGGAGTGTTGAAGCTTGGGAGAATGAGGAGCCAGCCCCTGCATTGGAAAGAGGGAGAAACACATCGTTGCCATGGTTTGTAACTGCTTTTTCATAAATGTTTCAGTCAGGTCATGGCCTGCTTGATTAATTCCAAGAGTTCACGTTCATGTACTGCTGCACAGACAGTTAACAGCAGATGTTCATTGAAGCCATTTCATGCTGATTTAAAGCCCTTTTCTTTTCCGAATCCTAATATAGGGAAATTGCTGCATTCTGGACATAGAAGTAAATTGGACAGTCAACCACAAATCAGTTGGTGTTTTTCAGTATCATAGAATTCCATTGTTTGCAGTTGTGATACTGGTTGCAAAGAACTGGCATTATGCTTCGAGCGTCTGGTGCAAGAGTGAGCCATCCCTGTCACTGACATGGGTAGGTCATCAATTAACCCCCTTCATCGTGCTCTTTATGCAGCATAAATGAAATATTTAGGGACAGACTGTGATGACTCACTCAGGGGTATGCAAGGTATGCAACTGCTCAACAAGAGCAGCACACTGTAGAAATCCTCCTCACTGCCTCTTGCTCTGGGGAAATGCAAGGATTGCCCACTTCTACTCTTTCCCCACCACCCAGAAAAAGTGCCAAAAAATAGGGATGAGGCAGCTTCCCATCATGTGGAGTAGATTGTCATGCTGAAGGGAGAGCCAGACTGAATGCTCGGCACTAAAAAGGATTTGTATGACCTTCCACCCCCAACATGAGATGATTAAAAAAAAGGACCAAGGTATGAATTTTGAGGAAACTGGGATGTCAAAGAAAAGGAATTCCAGGATTAACTTTTCCTCATGAAATCATGTGAAATTCATTTGTACAGCATAGGTTCTTCTTAATTATATAAAATCATAGTGGTTTTTGTTGAGTTTGGCCCTCTTTTTTTCTGATCTAAATTTTTCATTCAAAATCAAATTCTAGGCAGTCTTGCCCAAATGAAACCAAACTCATGGTTAACAGAACCACAAAAGATCAGAAATTACTGTCACACACAGTTCTAGTTCTTAGTAGTTACCTGCAGCAGGCAAGAGAGTCTCTCAAGGGCCATGTCTACGCTAGCCCCAAACTTTGAAATGGTCATGTAAGTGGCCATTTTGAAGTTTACTAATGAAGCGCTGAAATACATATTCAGCGCCTCATTAGCATGCGGGCAGCCACGGCACTTCAAAATAGACACGGCTCACCGCTGCGCGGCTCATCCCAACGGGGCTCCTTTTCGAAAGGACCCTACCTTCTTCGAAGTCCCCTTATTCCCATCTGCTCACAGGAATAAGGGGACTTCGAAGTAGCCAGGGTCCTTTCGAAAAGGAGCCCCGTCGGGACAAGCTGCGGGGTAGTGAGCCGCGTCAATTTCGAAGTTCCGCAGCCACCCGCATGCTAATGAAGCGCTGAATGTGTATTTCAGTGCTTCATTAGTAAACTTCGAAATGGCCATTTATATGGCCATTTTGAAGTTTGGGGCTAGTGTAGACATAGCCAAGGAGCTAGTAATTTTGATTCAATGGCTAACAAAAGAAAAGCAGGTTTTTTCCTATTTTGTGCCCAGTTTTTCTGACATGATTCTGAGCACTGCAAGAAACCAGAATGCCACTATGGAAAATGAAATATGACAGCTTGAAATCTGCATTCTCTCAGAGTTACTCATTACAGCATTACATTTTTAACAAAAGAAACTCTTTTTCCAAGTCCTGTTTTTCTTAATGCCAAAGCATCTCCTACATCAATATAACACCTGTGCCTCCTGGTTTCCTCTCACAGTAGCCCATCTCCACCACAAAGCCAGACTGTGACTTGCCCTTGTGCATGATTATGAGTTGAGTGTGAGGACTAAAGGGACCTAATCTTGCTCTCAACTAACTAACAGATAATTCCACTGAAGTCACAGCCATGCAAAAAATAGACATGCGCTGCTCTCCCTTCCCCTCCCAGCCTTTGCACCTCCCACACTTGGGATCATCAGAACTGCAGTCTCTGGTATCCTTTGGGACTAACCCTAAGAAGTGTGGAAAAGAGAGTATAGTGGTACTACTTCCATCACAAGTGGATGGAAGCATGGGTGGAGTATGCTTTAGAGTTCCTTGAGGAGTTATGTCCCCCAGCTGTTCTCTTCTGGATCACTCATTGAAGCTGTCTGAATTTCTGGAGTATATATGACAAGCGAAGAGTGAAAAGAATTGCTATAGCTTTACAGGCATGCCATCAAGTCTAGAGAGGCCCACAACACCGCACACTACCCCTGTCCCATGCAAATATCCCAAAAGATGTAAGTCTAGCATAACCCAGGACTGAATTTAAATTTTACTGCTTTAAAAACATTTGAGAATATAATTTGTTACATGGACATTATTAAAAATGGAACACACTCTAATGTTTCACTTAAACCACTGAAATGAAACTGGTTTATTTAGCTGCTGTGTGCTGATTTTTCATGTTTTACTAACGTGCTGCTGTTGCATTTGGGTTTTTCGCAACACAGAGGAAGAAAATTGAGGGTATGGTTTTGAAGTATGGTTGAGCAGAGCAGGACTAGGCTATCCTAGGTGCTCAGACTCACGTGCAGATCACAGAGGCTAACTTTGCCATGAAGATCTACTTAACTCACCAGAACAGAAGAAGTGGGATTTGGAGAGGGGGAATACTAGTCCCCTCATTTTACAGATGAGGAACTGAGGGACAGAGATTGTGACTTTTCCAAAGTCCCTCAGTGAGTGTGGAGGTTTGGTTTAGTACCTTGACTACAAACTATCCCTTCCTCATGTGGTCTGATTAAGTTCGTCTCATCTTCCTTAAAGGGGTTATTATTTTTCTTTAGTTACGTTTTCTGCTTCTTTTCTTCCCTTCTTCCTTTTGAGTATATCTGTGGGAGAAATAAATCAAAGAATGCCATTCTACATTTACAGGGTGAACTTTGGGGCCATTCCAGTCTCCTGTGACTTGAATAGCAAAGACCTGAAGCAGCCACCACAAAAGTTTTGTCTCCTGCCCTTTCTTCCTGGCTAATAGTCCCTCCGGAGCATGACTATCAAGGTATGTCATGGATGTTTTACCCGAAGGTCTCAAACTCTTTAAATATGTAATAATTCTTCTGGAATCTCCGAGTTTCAGTGTAATGTGAAGGAGGAGAATCACTTCATTGCATGTTGGGCTTGTTTTTTTTGTCAGTGTGCACTTCTAAGTGCTTGGCAATTTCTTATGCAAATTGGAGGAGCAGATGCTGAAGGGTTGCTTTCAGGGCTAGTTATGGGCGGGTCTGCAAAGCCAATAGCTGCAGATTTCCATAATTTTGGCAAGTTCTGGTAAGATTTATAGAAGAGACTGTGTGCTGTTCAGCTGCCATATGAGTGCCTCTGCTGTGGTGACCCTGTTGTGTTAATTTTGATGAAATACATGAGCCCAAATGTGTTAAGTATTACAATGTTGAAAGTATTGAAAATGTTAAGTGTTAAGTAAGGCTCCCATTTTCATAATATCATTTGCTTTCTTTGACCACAGAAATTCTTTAGAAGAAAACTTCCTACTTGCAGCTTTTGAGATGGCATAAAAGATGGCAGTAACAGCTACAGATGTTAAAGTTTGATCCTGTTTACTTGTTTTATTTTATATTCTAAGAAATACAAGAGGAGGGAGGAAGAACAGCAAAGACACAAAACGCAACTTGTCTCTCTCGCCTCCAGCCTTGCTTCTGGAATGTCTCAGGCATCACACACTGTTCTCCTAGACACTCCAAGGCCTGGCAAGCTTGCACCAGCAACAACGGATTTAGGACCAAAGGTGACTGGTGCAATGATTGCTGGGGGTGTGAACTGGCAAGTACCCTTCCCCTCCCTTGCCTCACCCCTGATCTGCCCATGCTTGCCCTCCCTCTGCGCATGTTCTGAACGCTACTTCCAACAGAAGCACCACACCACTTTTGGTAGGTTCCATAGCAGTCTGCACCTCCCCATGGAGTGGTGCAGCCTAGGTGTAGAGCTTTCAGGCCGAAAGGGAGTGGCAGGACTTCTCCCATACTCATCGGAAGTGGCTTGATGCTCACGGTGAGTGCAAGTGGTGATTCAGAGGGTGCATGTGCCCCCCCCGGGCGCTCCCACACACCACCTAGGTTTAGGACATTGCTTTTAACTGCCTCCTTGGTTGCAGGCTCACATCAAAGTTGCAAAACACAGCCTGGATGGATTTTTCTTAGAAAGAAAAAGGAGGAAGGGGCAGGGGGAACAGGATAAATGGGAGGAGAGGCTGAGGAGGGATTCTCTCATCCCAGATGGTTATTCGGATTTAGTTAGAGCTGATGGAGATGCTGCTGCCATATGGGGCTTTCTTTCTGACCACGTCTGGTTAGGATGAGCTATTAATGGACCACAAAATTAGCTAGTCCTTTTTGGAACCCTGTTGTAGTCTTGGCCTTCACAACATCCTGTGGCAAAGAGTTTCACAGGTTGGCTATATGTGAACCCCAAGGCCCCAGGAAACTGTGGGCTTGGCAGCCATGATGTTTCATTCTTTCCTGGTCTCTTGTCTTTCAGACACCCAGCATAGTTAGTCAGCTTACAGGTAGTCTTCCCCAGATGCTCTTTTTCCTTTAGGCTACATCTACACTACAGACTTTTAGTGGTTTTGTCAACAAACTCACAGAGCGTGTACACACAAAATGTGTTCTGTAGACAAATCTGTTGACAAAACTCAGCATGTGCACCAACAGTGTTCCGCCTCTCCGCGGTGAGGAACAATGAATTTGTTGATACTTTCTAACAACAAAAAAAATATGTATAGACATTTCAGGAGGCCCTCTGTTGACAGGAAGGGCTTCCAGGTCACTATGCAGCCCTGTTTGCTGATCGTCCAGTTGGCCTTTCTGTTGAGAGGGCAGCTGGGCAGTCTGGCCACCCTCTGTTAGCTGAGTGAATTACTCTTTTGATCCACTTTTGTGTGCGGCTGTGATTTGCCTACAGAAGCTTTGCCGGAAGATGTCTTCTGACAATAACTTCTGTCGACAGATTGCTGTAGTGTAGACGTAGCCTCACAGGCTGCATCTACACTACAGAATTTTGTAGATAAAACTGGAGTGTTGGTGACAAAACTCATGGAGCTTCTATACACAAAATGCTTTTTGTCAACAGAAACTGTTGACAAAAAAGTTGTGTAGACACTCCATGGGACCCTTTTGTCAACAGAGCAGATCAAAATATTGATCTGCTTTTATGTGTAGATGTGATCCATCAACAGAAGTTTTGCCGGAAGAGCTTTTCTGACAGTAACTTCTGTCGACAGATCAATATAGTGTAGATGTAGCTTCTCAAAAGGAGCTGATGTGAGGCTATTTATTAACTTTCCCTCACTTCTTACAATTGAGTTCACAATTAGAGTAAATTTGTAGTTTCAGTCCCCAAAGATTCCTCCTGTTTTGAAGTGCTAGCAGGCGGCCAGGGCTTGGGTAAGGAAGACGGAATTTCCTGGTTGAATGGGGAATTTACAATAAATTTTGTATCTTGAGGGGTCAAAACTAACAATATAGGAGGTTTCAAAAAAATCTTTAATTAACAATGAGTAACATTTAAGGTGGTAACTACTTCCTTGCTATCACCCTGAAAATGTTGAACCCAGCCCTAACTGTTTTACCTACCATTGATTATTTAAACCTATAATTACATACCTTGACTCAGCATTTTCACGTACATACCTATTCTGTAGTTTTATCTATCATGGAAACACACTGTTAAGTAACTTTGATAACGGCTAATAGGTAGAGCAAAGGATTGACTAAAGTACAACCATCTAAGTATTTTTCTTAACTTGCATAATTATCTTTAATTAAAGAGTACAGAAGGGAAATGCTATTTTGTGCTGTGCTGACCACCGACAAGTGAAATTCCCTGTAGACAGAGTAAATTCTGAGAGATCCTGCAAGGAAATCAATGATATTTTAATCTGCATTAGACATTGTTCTTGCAGAGAACAGTTTAAGCAAGCCCATTGAAAACAGTATATTCTTACAGACAACAAAACTTTTTATCTTATTTGGCAGAGATTTTTCTATAGGCGATTTTCAAGCACTGAATTTTAGTCTGGTGCCTTTTATTTTTAGCCTCAGAATTTGGCAGCTTACCTTTTATATAAGGTTAAATTCATGCAGTCCACAGATTAAAGTTGTTCTATTTGATCTTCTAAAGATTAAAACCAATCCGTGCATAATCCTTTGCTGCTATCCAGAATGCATTTTAAAAATGCTCATCTAATTATCCAGATACTCAGACTTGCACATTGTACAACATCATATGATAATATCTAAAGTATTATTAATAGATTACTGTGCTGAAAAGTACAAAATGTTCTTTTTGTAACTTTCCTGGATGCTTTCCTGCCACTCTGTGCTGCTCTTTGGCTGTGTCTAGACTAGCCCCCAACTTCAAAGGGGGCATGGTAATTAGGGTATTGGGATATTACTAATGAAGTGCTGGGGTGCATATGCAGCACTTCATTCAGCTAAACCTCCCCCATGGCAATTTTGAGGTGTGAAACTTCGAAGTGCCAGCTTGCATGTAGCTGTGGGTCAGCCATGGGTACCTCGAAGTGCCTGCACTAGTTTGAAGTCCCTTTTCTCCTCAAAATTTCCTAGCCTAGGCAAATCCCATTACCACAAGACTATATCAGATACTTCCATCTTAATTTGCTTCCTTATCAGATCCTGCTAGTTCAGGTCCTGCTAGTTCAGGTTCTGCTACTGACATAGCGACAGGTAACTTCCTTCCTCCTTCCCTCTGTTCCCTTCCCCTCTCCCGCACAACCGCTCCCTGCTATCTAAACCCTGGATTTTGTATTTGTATTTGTATCTGATTAAGTGGGTTTTCCCCACACAAGCTCATGACCTAATAACTTTGCTAGTCTCTGAGGTCCCACAGGACTGCCTGTTATTCATAAAGCTATACGGGCTAAATCTATCTAATCTGGAACTCTCTCATCTGGCAGCATCAATAATCTGGCATGATTTTAGTTAGCCAGATGATCACGTATCCTGGGTGTGGCCACATTTCCCACAGTCCCATCAAGTTTGTTTACAGCCACCAGTTCTGGCTGTCAATGTTCTGTGCAGTTATTTAGCTGTAATTTACCCTAAATGTCTTCTAAGAGCCCAGTAAGAATGGAAGTGTTAGTAATATGCTAAATAATGTTTACCTCCCATAGTCCAGCAAATTCTCCCATCCAGCACAAGTCAGTTCCCAAAGGTACCAAATGAGAGAGGTTCAGCCTGTATTTTTTCTGCCCAGTCACTATAGGCATTCATAGTGGCAATTTATAGTGATTTATAATGACAATGAATAGATGTTGAGCCAGAAAAAAGATGACACTAGAAATAGTATGTGTAATAGAATAGGTAATAAAATGCCTAATTTTTTAGATACGCGTCTATTCAATTTGCCTGTGCAACTACAAAGTGTATATGCAGTTATGATTTTTCTTTTGTGCACCCTGTTTTTGAAATTAGGATTTTTTTTTTTAGGTTCCCTCTAATTTGAGAGTCTAAAAGCTCTGTAAATTTTGCTTTATATATATATCCTTGATAATACAGAGCTCTACAAAAAGACCCAAAATAATCCTCTTTGGGCATGAGGTTATCAGGAAAGTATACTGTAAACAGAATTTTAGCTAGACAAAATATAGTTCACTGAACCATTACACGTTGTTATAAAATCTTTCATATTATTGTCCGTATTCCTGCAGTTCAATGTCAGACCTCAGTTTCTGTGATCTTCATAATGACTGCCTAACATTTTAGTATCTTATATTAAAGTGAAAATGTTGTTTGTTTGTTTGTTTGAAACTAATTGGTATAGATTCAGACACATCAACTCTGCAGCAGCTAACGTGGTTTGGCAGCACTGACAGCTAGATTCAGACATGAAAGCACCTTGTTAGTTCATCTGTGCGATGTTGC
Organism: Carettochelys insculpta; assembly: GCF_033958435.1. NCBI lineage: Eukaryota > Metazoa > Chordata > Testudines > Carettochelyidae > Carettochelys > Carettochelys insculpta. The sequence continues at coordinate 30,391,160 of NC_134141.1, read as the reverse complement.
ACCCCACATTCATTATGGAAATATGCCTGTAAATATGACATAACTTGAACATATTTTATGCAAAATATTTCATGTTACATATCAGTTTAAAAGTTATAATCTGCCGAATATCTACATTCTATTTGTGAGCTGCTTGCCTTCCTGTATTTGAAATATGTAGCATAAACCTTTTTAGTGATCTGGACGTTAGTTAGTCTTTAAAGTGCTACTGGACTGCTTTTTTGTTTTGATAGTATATAGACTAACACAGCTATCTCTCTGTTACTAGACGTGCTATGTGAGATCCATTAACAGTCTTTAAAGAACTTAATGGTCTGATATTTGGAACAATAATAACAAAAAAGCAGTCCAGTAGCACTTTAAAGAGTAACAAAATAATTTATTAGGCGAACTTTCGTGGGACAGACCCACTTCTTCAGTCTGTCCCACAAAAGCTCACCTAATAAATTATTTGGTTAGTCTTTAAAGTGCTACTTGACTGCTTTTTTGTTTTGATAGCATATAGACTAGCGCGGCTCCCTCTCTGTTACTGTCTCTGTGAATAGTCTTGTTTTGCCTGCAAACCTAGCCTTTGGTTCACCCGGTGCTGTAATCCATCTTGAATTTTGTGCTTTTCTGGAGGTGCATGGGGAATTAAACAGAGGCTTCCCACCCTAGGGAAATACTATATAATACAAGAGAAGTAAAAATAAGGGTCTTTCCATGGCTTTACAAACTGCCTCCCCACTCTAAAAAGATATACAAAAACCCCTGAAAATAAAAGGACTCTAATAGCAGGAGAAGAACTGCTGGGTCAAGGTCAGAAAGGACATCCCTGGCCTGAGAAGGATTTTATCTGAAATAGGAGCTACAGCAAGAGATTATGATTTGTAATACGTTTTTTTAGTATATTATGTTTAACTGGTGTGTTTGCTTTATTTTCTTAGTAACTTACTTTGATTTGTCTGCTACCACTTGCCACCTCATACATCCTACTTTTTATATTCAATAAAATCACTTTTGTTTATTAATAAACCCAGTATAAATAATGGTTACCTGGGGCGGACAACATCTGCACATATCTCTTTCATTGATAAAATGGACAAAAAATTATGAGCTTGCTCTGTATAAACTTTAGGGATTGTGCACCTACCTCGGTGCTATGTCAAGTCCCTTCGGCTGAAAGTACCTGTGTTGCTCTGCTGTAGGCTGCAGTCCCAACTCTGTGCCATCACTGGCAGGGAAACCAGAGGTTTTGGCTCAGCAGGACAAGCTGGTGCGGCACCTCAGAGGGCAGGTGTTGAGCTCAGTGGTATTTTCAGTATATCAAGGGACAGTCTCAAGAAGATTTCTGTGATGCAACCTATCACAGTCTCAATGTGGTATCAATATACAAGGTGACCCAGGCCTTGGCAGTTCCATATCTGCTGGTTTCAGGTTTTTAAGATTTGTGCTAATCAGTCCTAAGGTTGCCACTATTTGAACAAGCAGAAATCAAAATAAGCTCTATCTCTAGTCTATCCCAACTTTGCATGCCATATCCACTTAGGGCTTGTCTGCATAGTGCAACAAGTGTAAGAGTATGAGTTGCAAAGATCACTGCTGGCATGCTCTATGAGTACCTAATTTGTGCTAACATAGTCCTTAAGTCTTTCAACCTTTGTGGAACACACAAAGTTCTCAGAATATATTGTGTTATTAGAGCATGGTTTTAAAATACTGTTTTTGTGGGGGATGAGGAGTCTGTTTCAACCAAACAGAAACTTCTGTGAGGAAATTTAAGGTTTTCCATTTTCTAGTGCAAAAAATGAGAAATCCAAATATCATCTAAGTGGTTTAACTGAAAAATAAATTTTGTGCAGTTCTAATGAAAACTGAGATCAAACAGTGTGACGTAATTGAAAATAGAACTCTTGGGTTTCTCTCTCCCAGTCATCAGCTGAGTTTCAAGGCATATTCCTACTCCCTCACTCTTTACACTTACAGGAGTTCTTTTAATCTCTATTTGTTCTAATGAAAACATTTTTACTCCTTGTATCATATCAAACAGAGCAGGTTTAGCTTCACAAACTCAAGACTGAATAGCTCTAAAGATACCCACCTAGCCTTTCCAAAAAGGGTTCAAAGCACCAATCCTCTGTAAGGCCAATTAAATTAAACAAACCTAAAGTTTCTAGGACCCAGAACTTTTGATTAAGTATTCCTAAAATAAATTAGAACAACTATTAACCTGTGTAATTCTTCTTCTTCCTCTTCTTCTTCTTTTCAGACTGTCCTTTGTCCTCCCCTTCACACCTCACATCTCAAACTGTTAAACTCATCAGAAAGACTGTTTTGGTCCCCTCTCAGCGGGAAATGAGAATGAGAAGTCAGGGCAATATGTTGATTGTAATGGAAAGGAAAGCAAAGTCTTAAGTCCTTATTGTGAAGCTACACACTTTGGACTTGTCCTTCAAAAATGTAGCTTTGTACTGCTGATCAAAAAAAAACTACACTTTGCATTTATATTTTTGTACCTGCAGAAAGGAGACTCAGAGGCAGAGTTCAGGAAACTAGAGGTGCAAGCACTTTAATTTGCACACATTGTGCACTTCTGTAAGGAGTCTCAATTAGTCTTTGAAGATTACACATCATTAAGTGACATGGAGAAGGGGAGAGTTGATTTCCTAAATTTGCTGCTGCTGTTTGGTTTTTTGGAATACTTGGTTAAAAAGACAGTTGAAACACATTGGATTGGCTGTAATTTAAGAGCAAACATCATTGATTTTTAAAATATTTAGTATTTGCAGGATATTACCTTTCATACCGATTTTTGGGTTTTCCTCTAGCACACAATTATTTTATGCACCCGTACGTTAAGATACTCTTTCTTCTTTGGATAGTGTAGTGCATGGGTGGGTGCACAGAAAATGGAGTGTCAGAAAAGCAGCCATATTAGTCTGTTTCCCAAAAACAGCAAGGAGTCTTGCAGCACCTTAAAGACTAACAAATTTATTTGGGCATCAGTTTTCATTATCTGGAACTCACTTAATCAGATGCATGAAATGGAAACTTCCGTTTGGCAGGTAGATATATATGCACGCAAAGACGGATGTGTTACATTATTATGTGGTGAACTAGTGCTAATGAGGTCAATTCAATCAGGGTGGCTAGAGCTCATTCAAAACAATTGATGAGACAGTGTGAATACCAAAAGAGGAAAAATTACTCTTTGTAATGAGCTAACCACTACCAGGCTCTATTCAGACCCAGCCTGTTAGTGTCAAGTTTGCATCTTGTGTATAACTTTTTGGCTAAGCCAAGAATAAGCCCTGCATAAGAATGTCTTCAGCAAGTTTCACATTTTAAGCTATTTTTAGCTGCAGCCCTGTTTAAATATGGATGCTTATGATTTCATTTTATGGTGGCAGAAGTATATTCATCTCCCAGTACTCCAGTTCAGCTACAAAGACTTTGCTCAGCCATTTTGTAAAAAAAAAAAATCCATCATCAGTCAATGCCCAAGCATGAAGCATTTCTGTCCAAAAGATGAATGATTCAGTAAGTGATGGCCATGTAAAAACAGAGGCTTACAATTCAACCATGTTCAAACTTTACTAATAACAGGTGTGATAAGCTCAAGTTATAATAAATTAATAGCACTATTCACTCAAGACCTTCAATGTTCTTTTTCCCCATTAATTCTCGTAGTGCCCTGATATGCATTATTATAGCCATTTTTAAAAGCTAAAAATCTAATAAGACTGCTTTCTTTCCCAGACTTGGCTTCCACTCCTGAGAAGATGGCTAAATGAAAATAGTTTTGTAGTTTCACCACAGTACATTAAAGAACAACTAGGTGCAATTGGCAATTTCTAGTGAGCTGAGATCCAGGCATAGAAAGGAGGAGGTACAGAATGCTGAAGAAGGAACAGGAAATGCATTCAAAGACCTATTTGTGTGAGAAGGGAACCTGGTCACAGTCAGTACAATTAGTGTCTCCACGGTCAAGTGCCAGAGCCACCGACATGATCAAAACAGGATTTTTTAAAAAGCCAAACAAATTAATTACTAGTTCAGTAAAGCCCAAGCCATGTATAACCCTTTCATATCATCTCAAATGACCCATGCATAATGCTTTTGCAATACCATGCAGCTAAGCCTCTGTGTCTTGTTATTAGTGTGTTGACTCTTTTGTTTTTAGTTGTACTCCATTCTCAGGTAAAGCTTAGTCATGGATGTGCTTGAGCAAAGATCTCAGAAATCCCTTTCCAATAAAACTGAGGTCTCTTTCCATACCAAGGAGCCTGATTAGGCATACCTTTATGTAAGGCTTACTCACAGATGTACTCCTACTGAATTCATTAAGGGTTTGCATAAACAGCCCGTGATTTCTGTCCCATTTAGAGCTGACTGAGCTGTGTTTGAGAAGAAAAAAAAATCAGTAAGGACAGTATCAACTTAAAACTCAAGCCTCCTAGTATGCCTCTTTGGGGATGCCACCAAATTTTTCATGCCTCCTTGGAGCAGCCAGATATTTTGTCACACTCTCTTTTCTCTACTTTCTTCTGTCAGTTGTGCAACCCTTATTTATGTATTTTACTCACATGAGTATTCCATTGGCTTCACTCATGTAAATTCACAGCTATTATTGTAAGGGTTGGACAGTTAGGTCCTACTGGAGGTCCTTCTCCAGGTTGTCACCTTGTTGTGGTAAATGGGCTTCTGTGTTCCAATGAACCTGAAAGTGATGTTGTGGGGAGTCACATACTCCCAGCAGGGTCACCCATGGTGGGAAGGTCAAGGGAGAGGGTCTAGACAAAGAAAGATCATAAAAGTCCTCAATGGCAGAACAGGGAGAGGATAACAAGGCAAATGCTATAATGGCTGTGAGGGCTGATGAAGCTTGCAGCAGACAGGAGACTCCCAGTCATCATGGATCCCATGACATTTGAAATGAGCCTTCCATTCTTCAAGAACCGTGTTGTGGCTGCAGTGCGATGGCACCCCCATATTAAAAGAAGTCACTCACAGGCATCTTCCTTTGCATACTACTCTCCTAAACTTAAGCCCTATGGTGACTTGCAAATGCAATGGGAGCAGGATTGTGAAATATGGAAGCTGTTAGTCATGGACCAGCACATACACAGTAGATGTATTTATCATTCGGTCCGTTTCAACGACTAAGGTGCTAGAACAGTCTGGCTGCTGCATCCATGACTGAGAAGCCCTATTTAGGATCCACTCTGCTCATCCCACATGGGGAGGTGACCAGAAAAGTTGCCTTAATCATACTTAGGAGGGTGACATGAAGACATCCTATTCATTATCAAGTGACCTCCAACAAGACTGGAGGTGCTTTCCTTTATATGTTGCTGTTCCTGCAGGATGAAAATTTGAGCTTTCGGCTCTTTTCTTGTGTGTGGTTTTTTGTTTTGTTTTGTTTTGGATTGATGGTCACTTTCTAGTACAGCAGCAGCTAACACATAAAATCTTAAAGAAGATCAACTGTAACGTAAGAAGTTGTTCAGCAAGGTCAAATGTTTAGTGGTCGCTATTTCTTTTAAGAAATGTGTCATGTAGCAATGAAGTTTATCACGTTATAGGGCTAAGTTTTAGAATAAAAAAAGAAAAATTTATATCTTTTTGCTGAATTAAAAGCAAGCAAAAAATAGCAAAACCTTAGTAGCAAACTATATAAATTAAATAGTTACAGTATTTGAAACTGTCCTGTGCCATTGTTTGGCTAAGATTTATCACAATCTGAGAATTCCTTTAATGACTAACAATAATGGCAGGCGTTTTCATGCACAGATGGCCTTTTTCTGACATGTTTTTCCCCACATTACAGCTGTACAGTGGTCTCACAGGGACAGATTATTACACTGGGAGATAAAACAATGCACAGTTAACTGGAGAGACAAACATCTGCATCTTCATACCCGCCAAAAGAGCAAAACATTAGCACCACTAACATGATCTTTAAAAATGTATTCCATCCTTGGCATTTTCCTCCTTTGAAAAAGGGTATAGAAAGAAAATAGACTAACAGAATTCCTTCAAACTTATATCATTTCAAGAATTTTTCTCTTTTCCAGGACAGGGAGAAAAATCTCTTTAACATGTGGAATGGAACATAAAGCAACCAATATAAAAGTTTGTCTCATTCAATTCGCATGTAACTCTTTTGTCCATGCTGAATGATAGCATGGAAAACGATTATTCAAGCAGTGCTAGGTATTTCGTGACACACCCATGTGACTTGATTCTTTGGTAAATAGAGAAGATTATATGCTGTGTTCAGGCATTCTGTGCAAATGATGCAGGTTATATACCGTTTTGTGTTTAAATCAGAATTGAAATCAATCCGATGTTCAAGCATTAGTTATCATTTGGGTTCTGGTAGTTCCTGAAAGTCTTGGCTCAGGCTCCGTTGTTCTAGGTACTGTATGAAGGCACAAGCAGACATGACCATCTAACTTAAAGCCCTTGCAATCAAATTTGAAATGGGGTGCAGCAAGTGATTATGATAAACAGCAGGAGAAAAGGAGGTGACAGGACAAAGGCAATGGTGCTGAGCACACACAGTGAGACAGATTAGCTCAGTGCACTGTCTTTATTTCTCTTTACCTAAATTTCAACTATTTCTAAGTGCGCATTTTGCAGTCATTAGTTGGCTGATTTGTTTAAGCATCTCAACAGATGTGGGTTTTGCAATGGGCTATGTAAAGTAGTCACAGAGAATAGTTTAGAACAAAAAAGCAGTCAAGTAGCACTTTAAAGACTCACAAAATAATTTATTAAGTGAGCTTTCATGGGACAGACCCACTTCTTCAGACCGTAGCCATACCAGAACAGACCCAATATTTAAGGCACAGAGAACCAAAAACAATAATCAAGGCGGACAAATCAGAAAAAAATCTGTTCTGGTATGGCTATGGTCTGAAGAAGTGGGTCTGTCCCACGAAAGCTTACCTCATAAATTATTTTGCTAGTCTTTAAAGTGCTACTTGACTGCTTTTTGTTTTGATAGTATACAGACTAGCATGGCTCCCTCTCTGTTACTACAACAGTTTAGGGAGTGTATATTCCAGTGTTGAGGACAACATGAAGGAGGTTGTGGAAGAAGCAAGCTAATGGACATTCCAGACTGCTGTCACAAGCAGACGTTAGGGACAGGAAATAGTAAAAGAAAAGTTGTTAAAGCATGAAAGGATATGGTTGTGAAAGGCCTTGAAGATGGGTTTAAGAAACTTGAATTTGATTCAATGGAAAATGAGAAGCCAGTGCAGAGGTATAAGGGGAGGGCAAACACAATCAGAGAGTGAGGCAAGGAATATGTTCTGATGAGTTGCATTTTGAATGAATTGAAATGATCTCAACTTCTATAATGACATGTTAGTGACAGGAGCTGCACTTTGAATGGCCAGAAATGTTCCTGCCTTGCATAATGACATGTTAATAACAAATACTTTGAGGGTCAGGACAGCATTCTTGTCTGACTTCCATGACCTTCTGACTTCCATGAATTTTCCCGAACCTTGTGATTTTACCAGGGTTAAAAGGATCCTCATGGGCAGCAGATTTTACAAACTCAGCATTATATGGGCCTGTTTTGCTATTACGACCTCAAATTAACAAATCATAGTAGCTACTAGTGACTGTACATGCAGTCATTTAGGAAATAATACCTTTGACTTTATTTAACCATGTAAAAATAAAATTTGTTTTCAAGTAGCAAATAGTTACCTCCCAGAGATTCTTATAAAAATGAGACATGGTGGTGAATTGATGTTCCTAACAAAACTTGGTTTTTGTAATAAGCAGTGACTATTTATCTCCATTCAAGTTTGTACATCTGGTAATGATTACAGTACTCTCTCACTATTTGGAGTACATAACCATGCATTCTCTTTCACCATGCTCCCTAGCTTCATGGCAGGTACAGGTTCAATGAGTACTAATTAATGAATCACCAGTACCATTTCTGGCAGTAGCTGAGTTTTCACTCTCTTGCCTGTCAAGCTAAGATTAGACCTGATTTTCTGAAAACTGAGAATTTCATGACCGGGCTACTATGCCTTCACAAAAACACCAGTCTACCTGTTCTAAACAGTGAATACTTTATTTACCTGTAATTCTGTCAGAAATCTGGTCACATAAGTGATATAAGGTATTCTGGACTTCTTTTTCCATTTTTGTTTAACATTCCCCAATATTACCTGCTAAAGAACTTATTTTGCCATTGGTTATGTACATGTCTCCCATGAAAGCCAATGGAATTGTGTATGTACGTGTAACTGATGACACCATTTGGCTCTGTGAATACCTGGCAAGATAACCTGGGTTTCAGTTCTATCTGACTTTTTTAATAATTTAGCTCTGATCCTTACAAGAATAAAACCTTCCCACATTAGCCGTCTGCATTGTTAGTCTATTTATACTGTGTGAAATATAATTCAGATATTACAATTAGGCCAGATATTTTTATCCTCAGAGTTTCTCTAATTACTCTTTTATTACATATGATTTTTGCCAGGAATGTTAGGCTGTATGTTATTAGAATTATTTGAACAATTGTAAAACTTGATTTTTTTTTTATTTCTTTTTTTCTGTTCATCAGGAGTTATTTTTCCCTTGAAAAAATTCCACATGGTTGCTGAACTTCATGGCACATTTTCTGATGTTGCTTCTTTCCATACTGAAAAGAAACAACAGATAGGAAAGAAAGAAAAGAAAATCCTGTTCCAGTCTTTCTCCACAACTGCCTTTCTTTCAGTCTTCCTTTTCATTTCTGCCTTTTTCTCTGCTCTTCAAATTTGCTCACTCAGCTTCTCTCTCTCTCGCATTTCATCTCTTCTCAAGGCAGCCATCTTGTCCTCTGCAGTCTCCTTTCAGCCATGAGGATCTGTGCTCTCTCTCTCTCACACACACACACACATACTATTTTGTCAATATCAACTCCCTCCCACCATTGTAATAAAACTCATCTCACATTAGGAATAAAAAGATCAAATCTGCTAATCCTTTTCAGTTCAATTTATTTTTCTCTCTTGCTCCTCTTTGTTTTCCAGTTCCTCACCCCCTTTTAAATAGTGTGGCACTGTCCTGTCCTTTCCCCCCACAGATAAATTGATTATTTAAGGAGATGGTCCACATACAGGCATCCAACAGTTTTAATTTTATTTTTATCATGGGCTGGCCAGTCCAGACTGTGCACACATTTAAACAACGAGAGCTCTCTCAGGGGACTGTGGAATTACAAGCTTCAACATCTATATGCAAATTAGATTTTAGTTCTTTGCTATCAGTGACAGCAGAAAATTTTCCACTGAGGCATTTTTTTGTTGTTTTATTTTTTCTTTACCTCTCTACAATATAGATGAGCTATGAAGAAACTGGCATAGTCTCACAGGCTGCAACACATTTAGAAACTTTTTTTAAGCGCCAACATATCCTAAGGCAAGGTTATATCACAACTGCATAATCATCCTAAAGAAAGAACAAGTAACTCTGAAGTCCACTAAACAGCAGTGCAGGGAAAAGATTCAGAGAGACATTGGTTGTATGACAAATGCAGAAGAGGCATTGAAAATAAAGAGTATTTTCATAAAATCTCCCAGGCAGAAGACTGTAAAATGTACCAAGTGTACTCTAATCCACACGCTCTTCTAGCTTCGGCATAGGTAAACCTGGAGCTAAATCCAGCAAAGAGAATACTGTGTTTAACTGGTGACCTATGGAAACTTAGCAGAGACGGCTGTGGGGACTAAGACTGACACTTTAGAATAAAAACCATCTTCTGTCATCCTGGGACCAGGCCATCCAACTGTCCCTTTAAATTGTTGCCATAGCCCTGGGCAGTGCTAAGGGCTAGCTAAGGCAGGCACAGAGCACTTTGGGTGGTGCTGAGGCCTGGCTGCTGCCAGCCCTGCCTTTTCTACAGAAGGACCTGCCCCTTCTGGGAGCATGGAGCCAGCTCCTCCCCAACTTCCTCAGGCATCCAGCAGCTCTGTTGGCCCCCCTGCCGGAACACAATATTAAGTATATTCTGCTGCTCTTCTCCAGGAAGAACATAATCTTATTACATGATATTTGACAACTGGATTTGCTGGTTGACATCAATGTGGACTGAGCATTCTCTCAAGATATCCTAAATGTAGACAGAGTCTTCCCCTGAAATGTAAATATCGGCAAAGTACAGAAAGGCTTCAAAATCCAAACCCCCTAAGTAGAGGCTCCGAGTACAGTTTTCTCTCCCTAACAGAGAATGAGTGATCAAGCCAAGCATGACCTAAAAAATGTATTTGTGCTGGTTTCCAGTTCCCTGTCTCCTGCAGAGTCAAAACTTTAAAAAATATATTTTGTTAGTTTTTGAAATACTTTTATTCAATGGCATTTCACCCCACCTTCCAGCCTCCCCACCACGGTCAAGCTGAAGCAGTCTCACCATCCTAGGCCTAATGTAATTGCTGATTGTAGCATGGTCTCCTGCATAACCATTCTGAGAGCTCATCTACAATGACAGACCACAGTTTCAGCCTTCAATACAGCTACACCAGAGCTAACTCACAAAGCAGGTGAAGAAGGCTGTGAGGTGCTCCTTCAAGTCTGTAAGTTCTGGAACAAATTGACAAATTAATTAGTAATAAATCACCAGGATAAGATGGCATTCACTCAAGATTGATGAAGGAACTCAAGTATAAAGTTACAGAACTATTAACCTACTGCTTAAACCATCCTCTGCAATAAATGACTGGAGCCTATCTGATGTAGGACTTATCTTTAAAAAAATTCTCCAGAAGCAATCCTGTTAATTACTGGCCTGTAATCCCAGTTTCAGTACCAGGCATATTGGTTGAAATGATTACAACCAATGAACAGCCAAACTGCAAAGATACTAAAGAACGAAATTATCCGCCACATACCTATATATGGTATGTTGGGGAAGAATCAACATGCCTCCTTGAGGTATTAAAATTATGAAGCGAACAAGCATGTGGGCAAAGGTGAACAAATTGATACAGTGCACTTGGATTCTCAGGAATCATTTGACAAAGTCCCACAGCAAATACTCTTAAGGAAAGTAAGCAGTCAAGGGGTGAGAGGTAAGGTCCTCTCATGCCTCAGTAACTGGTTAGAAGACAAAAAAGAGTAGGACCAAATAGTTATTTTTCACAATGCATACAGGTAAATAGTAAGGTCACACAAGAATCTGTATTGGGATTATGCTGTTCAATATATTCATAAATGACCCAGAAAATGGGGTAGAGGGTGAGGTAACAAAATTTGCATTTGATGCTAAATTATTTGACAATCAAGTCCAAAACTTATTGCAAAGAGCTACAAAGGGACTTCCTGAAACGGGGTGACCGCATAACAAAAAGACAATGGAAATTCAATATTAAATGCAAAGTAATGCACATTGAAAAAAAATCTCCATATATATAAAAAGATGGGGCTCTAAATTAGCTGTTGTCACTCAAGACAGATCTTAGAGGCATCCTGGGTAATGTTCTGAAAACATCTGATTAGGGGCAGTCAAAAAAGCTAACAGGATACTAGGAACCGTCAGGAAAGGGACAGTTAAACCAGAAATAGCATGCCACTATATAAATCCATAGAATGCTCATACCTAAATGCAGTATCCAAATGTGGTTACCCCACCTAAAAGAAGATATATTAGAATTGGAAAAGACACAGAGTAGGGCAACAAAATCATTAAGGACCGGGAACAGCTTCCATACGAGGAAAGCTTGAAAAGACTTTGAGTGTGCATTTTAGGAAAGAGCCCATTCAGGGAATCTGACAGAGGTCTATAAAATCAGGAATGCTATGGAGAAAGTGAAGAGGGAAATGTTATTTGCCTCTTCACATAATACAAAACCTAAACAAAAGGAGCTACTTAACTATATGCAAAATCATCCCTGTTGCAATGGAATGGTGTGATGATCAAAAGTACAAGAGTTCAAAAAAGAATTAAATAATTTCCTAAAGGACAGGTCCATCAATTGCTATTAGATGAGGTAGTCAGGGGTGCAACTCCATGCTCCAGACATCCCTAAACGACCAACCAGCAAAACTCTCCAGCTCTGGTCAATGTCAGAGACAGGATGATGGTCTAATGGACTCTTCTTCTAACCCACTATGGGAGGTCTTATTTTCTTGTCCTGGAATCAAAAGAGTGAGCTCCACCTTTGTAAACTGCAGCTTTCTTAGGCTAAACATAAGTTTATCCCGGTACAACCACGCTGAAGGCTGACAGACAGGAATAATTTGTAGCCAATTTTAGTCTTAAATATTTTATATCTTTCAAACGTGATGAAAAAATGTACATAAGCTAGCTGTTTCCTTTCAGTGGCTACCACTATAGTATGACCTATTATAATAGGACTTGAGACTAATTAAATAATTATGAAGGGCTAATACACTGGCTCAGTTCCTACTGCCACTGGAACATTTATGAATGTATTCTATGCTAACAAATGTATTATATGCTAACCAATTTCTGAATGTGTTTTAGAGCATATAAAAGGTACCAGATTGGCAATCTAAGAGACTGAAATCCTTTATTTGTTCTCCCAGTGCCAGCAAGTCTTCACTGTGTTGCCAATGACCATCAACCTTGCTCTGGAAGGACCAAGGCTGTAGAGGTGAGAGGGTCATTGAAGAGCTAGAGTGCTGAATTTCTTGGTTTCACTGCTGTGATTGACAAGCGAGGTGCCAGTCAGAGCTAGGTCATTAAAACTGGATGCAAGTATGCTTTATTAGAGCTGGGTAGGCCATTTTTGACAATTTTGAAGACACGTCAAAATTGAAACTATTTAGGGATATGGAAATTTTTCTGATGGATTCAAAATTCTTGCAGGAGGAGAAAGCCATACTTTCCCAATTCCCCTACTCCTTTTTTATTTATTTTACTGAAAACATTCAAATTCACTATTTTGCCATTTATTTATTTTCTGAAATGTTTGTAGAAAACCATAGTTTCATAAATATTCATGCAAATCCTATTTTGTGTGCGTGATCGCACCTAGAGTGTTTGCACATCTAAGGTATAGTCTACGTAAGCAGAGTTTGAATGTATGCTTCCCTGACAGGTAGCTGAGATGGGGAGAGATTCTGGGGCTGTGTCTACCCTACAGTGATCTTTCGAAAGATGATTTGCCGGAAGATCTCTTCTGGAAGATCTGTCAAAAGAGCATGTCCCCACACAAAAAAAGCAGATCAAAAAAGCAATCTTCTCTTTCAAAGAGAGCCTCCATGCAGACCTTGCTCTTTTGAACGAATGGGCCAGGGATGGAAAATGGCCTCCAGAAGAAGCAACACATTTTTTTGAAAGGACTTCGAAACAGTGCATTTTGTGGGGGGGGGCGCGCCTCTTGTTCTCTGAGAAGAGGGCCTGATTTCCAAAAGGACTTGCTAGTGTAGAGGCAGCCTGGGTGTGGTTATGTAAATACAGTTTGCTCCTTCTTTGCTGACCTATTCAGCAAATTATTAGCAACTTGGTTGGTGCTGGTCACAAATCACATACATCGTGAATGCAAGGGTAGTAAAATGCTATTATTAAAGTATCAGAGAGGTAGCCATGTTAGTCTGTATCTTCAAGAACAACAAGAAGTCCTGTGGCACCTTATAGACTAACAGATATTTTGGAGCATAAGCTTTGGTAGGTAAAGACCCACTTCATCAGATCCTCTTTTGATACATGCTACTGATAATGGGCCATTTCCACCCTGACTGAATAGTTTTTGTCAGCTCTGGCCCTCCCGTTCACTGGGACCTGACTCTTTAAATACCCCTCTGAATCCCCGCCCCCCACTCATGCATCTGATGACGTGGGGCTTTGCCCACGAAAACTTATGCGCCAAAATATCTGTTAGTCTATAAAGTGCCACAGGACTTCTTGTTGTTATCAATGTTAGGATTATTGAGGGAATGAAAGGCAGCAGGACTCAGCTTATCCTGTTCTAAATGGGGTCCTCACACTTACCAAAGACCTAATTGAGTCAGGAGTATGCCTGCCAAAGCCCTGTGGAAGTAAGATGGGTGGAGACACATGTTTTGATCAGAAGACTGCACCCTCTGACAGGCTTATCCTGAGACTGGCTTAAACTGCTTCCCCCCACACTATTCAATGAATAGGCTTCATTAGGAGCCTCTTTTGTTATGTTAATTTCTCAATCAGAGCTGAAATCACTTGAGATGGAGAAATGTTTCTGCCCAACCTGCAAAACAGCTGACAGTTTCTGATATACAATGGGCAGAGGCCACAGCAGAGAGGCAGAGGGCGTTTGATAGTAGTTGATAAATAAGCAACCACCATAGCAATGGCAGAGCAGCATTACCAGCAGCCAGCAGGGCTGTGGTGGAGAGTCTTAAGCAGGTAGCTGGTGAATGGCCAGCCTTTTTATCTCCCACTTCTCCTCATACATTGAGGGCAGAAGGTGAAGTCTGCAGATTCACTGCTGAACTGTGGTTCTGCACCGATCAAGAACAGCCACTGATGTTGGGGTGCAAAGAAGGGTCAGGAACGTGAAGGGGCCTTTTGAGTTGCTAGGCATAAGAATCTGATGGGAAAAATGACATTGCTAAGCCTATTTTTTGTTAGATCATTTACTCATGGTTTGTGCTTATGAACCCTCTTTGTGGTGTTTTCCCAAATTACCACTGACTCCTTCCTTTTATTTGAAGTTTTTTTCCTATGTTCAAACTCTGTGCTTGCAAATGGGGAAGTATTGCTTTTCAGAGGTACCTAGGCATAGTGTGTTATTTTCCCAGATTATTGACTGGGGTCTCAAGCTGCTTCTCTGCTGTATTGATGGAACCCATAAATATTGATTCTGGCCCTGACTGCTAAGGTCTCCATCTGGTAGAAGGGATCTGTTTGATTTTTGCTGACTTTCTGAACAGGGTTAGATTTTGCCATTAATGGCTATTACCAAGACCTATTTTAGTTAATAGAGCTAGATTTGTGTTATTCTTGGTATAGGCTCTGCTTTGCCAACTTTGGTGTTTGTTTTCTCCTTTTCATCTCTCTCCTCCTTATGCAATTATACTGTAGAACAGCCACATCTGGCTTTAAAATACAATTTGCTTTTTTTTTCATGTGGGGGCACTGATGCACAAAAACAATCATAAAGCTAAGTAGGTACTAATTATGAACAATGAGTCACCAACATACTTAGAGGCAAAAGTGGTTTGATTGATGCTAAGAGCCTGAAATGGGGTCGGGAGGGGAGGGGAGGGGGGAATGGTAGCAATGTTTTCCCCTCTTTCATCCTATTTTTCCCCCCAGGTGGCAGTCATGAGAAGTGGTCATGTTACATAACATCTATCCTTGGTAGATGGAACATGATCCTATTAAATGTCTGATATTGCACCCTTCAGCACTGCTGTATTTTGCATGCTATTTGAGAATTAGTTCCACCTTATATCAAAACTGGCCAATTTTTACCCTAATGTTGGCACCTACTTCCATCCTTAAATCCTACTATAAGAGAGAATCCCCAATTATCTTTGTTTCATTTTATGCCTCTTTGGAGTGCTGGTTCCTCCAATATCTGTTCTTATAGGAAGAGTTTCAATTTAGATGGGCACAAACCAAAACTGAGGATCCCAAAATTTGGTGTGTTTGAAATCTGGAGTTGAGTTTTTGTACTATTGGTATGGGGCATCAGATAATGTTTCCTGGTTGGGATGGCAGGGGTGAGTTAGGTGCTGAAAATGCTGGCGTATCATTTGCTGTTATAGGTGCAAGTCTTACAGTTAGAAACAGGCCCAGACCACAGCATATGGATCTGGATCCAGTGTTTCCCAATTTGCATTAAGAAGGATTTTGGTTCAATCCTTTTTAAAGACAGGTCCCAGCCAGAAAAAGTTCACCTCCAGATCCATATTCCTCTGTCTGTTATTGATATGTGGATAGAGGATTTTGGTTTGAGCCATCTGAAGTTTCATTTGTTGGGTATAAAACTTCTTTTGTGGAATATTACTTCCAAAAAGATCTGCTTCTTTCAGGCAGGGTTGCTCATGTTTGACTGACATTTTCTCCTTGATGCTGTCAGAATGTAGCTAATTATATGATATGCTAATCTGTAGATCTCTTGCGTGTATCTTCCCAATTTCCCACCTGTATCCTCACAGGGGCTCCTGTAGCACCACTTTATATTGCTGCAGCCTCTTGAAAAAAAAATTGTGTGTGCTGTATATTATACAGCAAACAAACAGAAAAGGGTGGCAGAGAATTAATGCCCCAAAAAAACATCACTAAACCCGAGACCAAGGAAAATGATTGTAAGATGTTCAACTAAAAGTGATTTTGGGGATGAGGGCGGGGGAAAATAAAGAAACACTTAAGCTTAAAACCAAAACATGTTATCTTTAAATGTTGGCATATTGAAAAAGTCGACCAAAAAAAAAGTGCAGATGAGTGCAGTAGGCTGAAAGTTGTAAGGGACAAGCAGAGACCGCCTCTTCTTCCTCCTCCTCCTCCTCCTCCAGTTTCTGAATGGCACTCTACCCTTGGCATTCCAGCCCTTCTGCCCACCTCCAAAAATGGCCAAAAACTCTTTAATGTGTAAGTGTTGCATTAATGAATGGTTCTGAGTTGACCAAATCTGCATTTTGGTACAAATTAACCATTTGTAAAACACAAAACAACTGTATTTAAATGTTTTAATTAAATATAAAATAAAGATGTTCTCGACATAATATCGTGTAGTGGTTGGAGGCCTGGCCTATGAGTCAGAACAACTGGGGGTTTTAATCCCAGTTCTGCCAATTACCTATTGGGCAGCCTTGAGCAAGTGGCTCTGACATTCTGTGCCAATTTCTCCTCTCAGCTTTGTCTGTCAACTATTTAGAATGTAAGTTCTATGAAGCAAGGGGCAGTCTTTCATTATGTTTGTACAGCAACACAATGGAGTCCTTGTCCTGACCTCAGGTGGAGCACTACAAGAACAGAAATAATATGATAATCCCAAGGTGCATCCGGAAAAGAGCAGAAAGGCATAGAATTAAGATCTCTGCTGTATTTATGCAGGCTCGTGTCTCTGACAACCGGTGTCAAGATGCTAGAGTGGATTCAGCCAGCTAATGTAATCCCTCATCTGGAGAATGGGCTTGCTACAATATACAATAAGCCTTAGAATTAAGATGTGAACTAGGACCCTCATGATTCAAAACCAGCTGTTCAACCCCAGAAAAGGGAGGTACAGGAGCATCCCTCTGGTAGAGCCAGTAGGTGAGCTGCTAAACTTATCTCCATTGAAAATTTCTATTTTCTAATCTTATACCCACCTTTTTTTCCATGGTTCTTTGTTAGATTATGTGACTTCATGCCTGAAGTACTAGAAGTAGCTATGTTTGAGGTAAGACTTCTTTTCAAAGTCTCAGTTAGGTAACTACATGATGGGAGGAGGTAATCTGGCAGAAAAGCAAAAGCATGCTGTCTTCTAGCGAGGTGGGATGCTGGCTGAGTGCTCACAAGCGAACATGGAGAGGGAGAGAGGAATCATTCTGTGATATTTCTGTCCTTTAAGACAGTTGGGGTTGATTCAAATTTTCTTCTGCACTTCTGGAGTTGTCAGTCCACAGCAGGAGGGTGAGGAAGGGGCACCCCAGGAAATCAAAGCAAACTCAATTATCTATCTGCTGACAATGACAAAACCATTTCATTCCTCAGCTCTTCACAGAATGTGAGGGGGAAAAATTAAAAGCGTGAACATTTTTAATGAGTGCAATTATTGAATCATCAGTCACACAGTCCATCTGCTTCAGAGTGTTCCAGTGACTAGAGAAATACTAAAATATTGCATTGCCTTTTTGCATTCATATAACCACATAAATGTTCTTTAAGGAAGAGCTAATGATATTCATATATCATGGCCATCATTTTCAGTAACTCATAGCTCTTCTTTTTTCTTCCTTCACTTTATTAATTACTAATTTTGCATTTTGACACCAACTTAGTGAAAATATCCTGGCAAAAGCATGGATAACAGTTAGCACTGAGACATTAAATACAGACACATGTAATATTCAATCGGAGAGATAAATTTTGCATTAGTTTATCTCAAAGGTACCATTCACGCTGGAGTTTTGTGAAGAAAATGAACTTTACACTGCAGTAAAAGAAGACTGGATTTTAAATTCCTGTCCCTACTGCAATCAATCCACTTCATGCACAGGTCTGGCTGTGTCAGGGAAGAGCCAAAGCTTACTCAATAGATTTAGAAAAACCTCAGCAAATATAAGGAGGAGGGGGAAAGGTTCCTACAAACATTTGAACCGGAGGAATTGTGACAGCACTATCAATTGAGTTAGGCTCTGGTAGCCTAAAATACATCCCTGAATGGCAGAAAAGGTAGAGATTTGAGTCTTGAAACACTAACAGGCTTTACTATGTATTAACTGGTCGTGTCGGGATTTGTGTGACAAGCATATGGCTGAGTAGAAAGAAGAATAGTTTCATGCAAGGAAAATTGGCTAGGATTGCATACAAATAAAACAACACAATATACAGCTCTTCACTGGTTAGGTCATATCAGGCATTTTCTATGATACCCAGCTATGAATTGCCCAGATACAGTCACGTACATATCTGAAGTATATTGCCTTAAAAAAAAACAGTAATAGTGCTACAGGCACCAGTTTCAAAATATCTTAAGATTTTTATCTTAAATTTATTTCATATGTCAGAGCTTGTAAATAGTCGAAGGTAACAGTTGTTTCCCAATAGATAATACAACAACCACCACCACATTTCTGGCTCTTTTCTCAAGCCTGGGAGCATTTCATAGTCTAGTCATAGGACATGTAACTCACAGCAGCTGATGCCAAACTAAAGGCCTCCAACAAATTAGACATTTTGAATTATGCATCATGTCTATTCTAATCCTGCCATTTACACTAAAACAAGCAAGACTGGGTGAAATCCCATTATATGTTGTCTGAGATAAGATGAGCTATTGTTTTTGTTACGTTCTCATACTTGTGCTATGAAGCCATTATTTATTACATTTTCAAATTGTATCTTTTATCTATGAAACCTAGATCAAAGAGGCAAACAGTTCTAATGTTATTGGCAGCATACAGGCTGTGGCTCATTAATGTACTCCTAACTCCTTCCTTCCCAGGTTAACTCTTGCTGAAGCTACAGCTACAATTTCTGCTATCAGGAGAAGTGTTATAAAGTAAGTAATTAAGCAATGTATTTCAGAAGTTGTTCTGTTTGGAGGATTATTTTGCTATCCAGTTCCAAATGTGGGAGATGACTCTTCTGCAGAGCTGTGAAAAAATGTGGCCACAAATATATAGATTCCTTCCTCAGTAGCGATCTACAAGTAATCAGTATTGTCCTCGTGTGAGACAATAATCATGAGTATGTGGCAAATGACTTCTGAAACCAATATGGTGCACTACAATAATTCATCCCTGAAACTGACAGCTGTGGTTGAAGACTGTTGGGTGTATGCTGTGTCAGGTCTTCTGGAGAAGACTCACTAGAGTCAGGTTTGGCTTATCCTTTTGTACACCTAGGGCCTGCACCTGCCAGCATTTACAAAAGTGATTAACTGTAGAAGTGAGTTTGAGATGCCAGGGCATGAAATAAGCTGATAAATCAGTGACAAAGGTGAGGTTGCACAGAGGACAGGTTTGAAGAGCTAGGTTTGAAGGTCCTAAGACTTGAGAGGGTAGAGTGTCCAGGCCTGCAACCTTCATCACAAAACTCCCAAACTACTTCTGAGCTTCAGCTAGTTTTGATAAGACAGATAACGTATAGTTTGGTTTAAATGCTTGATCTCAACATGAAATTAACATAAAAATTTAAGTAGAAATTATGATTGAACTATGAGATTTTGGGGATCATTTTAACTCAATGTTGTACATGTGAATCTGGGAGCAATCAATGCAGAACAAATAATAAATGCAGAATAAATCAATGTAGAACAAAATCACGTTCTCATAGCATAAATAGGGATTTTCTGATAATGGTCAGATCTTCTACCTTGCTTAGTTTATGATTTTTATTTTCTAATGCTTATATTGTGGATTGGGTTGGGCCACGCAGTGGGAGACACTGAATCAATATATACTTAATTATAATCCTTGGAGTAAAGATCTTCCAACCTAAAAGAAAACACATAATGGGTGAGTGCAGCAAATAACACAATGACCAGATGGGGTAGGTGATGTGACAAGAGCTGTATAGTGTGAAAGAGCCATTAACACAAGTCTAACATACAGTAAACCAATTCAGATAAGCAGTTATAGAAATCATAGTTCACCCCTACCTTTGGCATTATCAGAATGTTAGTTGTCATTGGAAAGGTAGTCTGGAAGAACCTGAGTATTTTGTCAATTTGCTTAGCTTTCATCTCAAAACTTCAATGCACCACACCAAATTCAGTTCTGGAATAAATGAACAGCTCTCATTAACAGCAGGGCTCAACAAAGTCCCTTATGAAACCAGCCACTTACCAGAAATAATAATGGGGAAAAAAGGTCTTAAAAATCACTTGACATCCAATGTTGACTGCTAGGAACAGCCTACAGTAAAAATAGTTTACAAAGTACAGTGACAGCCAATTCACAGGAGGTGATTGCTGCAGTAAACTTTAATACCAGCAATATTTTCAATACATATTAGTATCTGCAACATACATTGGAGAGTGAGCATTGAAAAGCGGGTAAAATATAATGGTACAGAGCAAAACTGGGACTAGCCACTTCATTAGACTCATTTAACCTTTCCCACCTGTGCCTAATTACTGAAATGTTGATAAAGAACATGGCATAGTCACAAATTTACCACTGCCATGCCAATTAGTTTAACTGTGCAATAATACTAATGCAAGTGGGGGAGCAGAGATGAGGGATGGTGTGAGGGAGAAAACACATAATGGTTTCTTTGAACTGTAAGGAAAGGAAAAGAGAGCATTAACAAAGAATGTAATTTAATACCTAATCAATTTACTGATTGGATTTTCCATGAGATTAACTTTGAGTCCAGGATGAATCGCACTGATCTCACAAACCATTATAATGACCAACACTGGTATGAGGTATAAAAATGGTAATGTCAGAAACTTTAAACAGCTACTGTAGTTAATTAAATATGCTCAGATAACATTACAGGTCAGACATAAACCCACAAAAGCAGGGAAATTCTGAGGTAAGGCTTCCTGAGAGTCTGTAATTTTGCCTGTTTTGCTTACCTATTGCAACACATACAATCTTTTATCTGGTGTCTAAGCGCAATGTATTAACTTACATACCAAAGGGGTAAAACCTGCCCTGAGCTAATGAGGCAAAATTCCCTTTAATTTCAACTGATTTTCTGTATACATTTTCAAGAACCGTATATAGCTTTAGTCCATGCCTCTGAGGCAGTTTAAAATTTAAAAACAAACAATAAAAAAACTGCATGGCTGGGATCCTGGGCTGTGACTGACCTGTGCTCAAAACAAGAAGAAAGGCAGGCAAAGTGGGGCCAATGGGTCATGTTGGCACCCAGATATCAACTAGCTATGCCTCTGTCCTGGCTAAGCAGAAGAACGCACATGCAGCTCCCTTTCAGGGGTGGGGACAGAAGTGACTAATGAGAAACTTGCAGTATGCTAGTAGCTTTCCTGGCTTTGTGCTGGTAGAGCAGAGGATTGTCATGTGTAAATCATCTGTACAGGCATTATCACCCCCGTGAGTCAGGGACACCATGATTTTGGCGGGAAGGGGCTGTGTGAGAAAAATCCCCTCAGACACACGAAGCTTCAAACTGTCATTGCTTGCCATTGGCGGCACTCTAACGGTTCTTTTTGACCGGTAGCTCCCCTGGGAATTTGAATTGTTCCACGTGCTCATCCATATTCATGACTCAGGGGTGTCCAGATTTGCACAGGGGCAATCTGATTGGGTGAGCCTGGATGATTTCCAGAACTTTCCACCAGGGGGTGGACCTAGTTGAGGACTTTACCTGTATGGTAATGGACTCATGAATTATTCATGAGGACCTTCTATATAAGCAGGGCTCGCAGGCCTTTCTATTCGGCCCTGGATGGGAAGGCGTGGCTTGTAAGAGCATCCACCAAGTCCCTAGGCCAGCCCTTTGGGCGAAGATTGAAGACTCAAGGCGCAAGACTGTCACCATCCACTGAGGCACAAGACTGTCACCACCCAGCGTCCCTGAGGCAGTGGCTTCAGCAGCAAAGCGGTGTCTCTGTGGGGGAGCTCGCTAGGGGTCGAACTGGCCTGCGTCGCACAGGTACTGCATCCCTGGTGTAGTGAACCCCAAGGCCGGCCAAGAACAGCCTAATACCAGACCTGACACAATTTCCAGACAAGTATCCTAACTCACCGGCAGACCTGCGCTTTGCGCAGGGCCTACAGACAAAGCATCACCGCTTCAGCCAGTAGCTAAGGGACCCCTAGTCGGGGAGCAGGGCCGATCCCCCTACTGTGTGCCTGACTGGCAGGGCAGGTGCAGCACCCCAAGGACCGACCTTCGGCCGGGCCTTGCTGGCCTCTGGCTGAACTCTAATCCAAAAAGACATTTACTAAGACTATTTATAATTATAATCTGGAACTGTTATTACTTTAATTGATCTGTTTTCATAGATAGTGTATTTTAATGTTAGTTAATAGATAAGTTGTTAGTAATAAGTAGGATTGTTAGTAATAGATAAGATAAGATTGTTAAATTATTTAGTAGTTATTAGTACTTAGTTAAAAGGGAATTGTTAGTAACTTGTTAGCAACTTGTTGGAGAAATATATACCAAGGTGAAGGTGTGGCCTCCCTTTTTCCTCGTTTTCCTACTAGGCTTGACAGAGAGGTAAACCCTCCATCGGCCTTTTATAAAATAATTATTTGGATCGGAGTAGCGACCCGATCCCGGTAAGGGTAAGAGGAGTAGCTCCCTCTCCCTCCTTTTAATTCAAATATATATATATATATATATATATGTATGTATGTATGTATGTTACTTTCCTTTAAACTAACCTCTGCACCTCACTTACCTGAGACCACATCACACCCTAGTGTTAATATGATCATCTTTCTCTTAATTCAAGTAAGTGCATACTGTTACTAGAATAAGAGCTTGCAGTAATATCCTTGTTCCGTCCTTGTGTATTAATAAATTAGTTGTTTGTGTTTCATAAAATACCGTTGTCTGCCTCATTGTTTCCCTCAGCCCTAGTCTTCCCAGGGGGGTGCCAGCGTGGGTCCATAATTCCTGGAGGCACACCCCGACAAAGGCCGTGGGGGTGGGTTCCGGAACCTAAAAGGTGGTGAGGGGTTGCTCTTTAGCGTCTTCCCACCACCTGTCAGGGGCCCAGCATTGCTGTCAATTTCTCAGCATTGCTGGAGAGTCCCTGGGCAAGGATTTGACCACAAGACTGGAATGTGGCACCTTTTCTCTACATGAGTGAGACTTCCTGTGATAAGAAGGCAGAAGCCACTAAAGATCCAGATAGGAGACCCTGCTAATGACTTAACTCAGACAAGGACCTTGATTCTCCCAGGTATGGTTAGTGCTTCTTACAGTTTATGCTCTTCTTTGAGTCCCCATACTCGGATCGTAACAGATTAATTATAGAACATTCAGCTCAGATATTTGACCTCAGAATTTTCTGTTCATTTTTATCTGAAGCTAATCACCCTGTTAATAATACAGGTTTGAAAGACATGGATCATGTGCAGTTGTGTCTGTTAATTTTTTTTTAACTTTAGAGCCTCGCAATCACAAAAGCAATATTCAGTCAGTCCAGACCAAAAGATACAATATTGTTTCAACTCTAGCTTCTTGTTATTGGCTTGATTTTGGCTATGATAGGTCAGAACCATAGGACCTAACTGCCATTTCCCTGAGCTTCTGGGATTTCCTTACTGACTACCTCAAGAGTCATGGGTTGTAGCCACACTTGGCTAAAATTTTGAAATGGCCATGCTAATGGCCAAATCAAAGAATACTAATGAGGCACTGAAATGAATATTCAGGGCCTCATTAGCATTAGCATGCTTCCAGCTGCAGAGCTTTGAAAGTGCCGCTTTTGAACACGTGCAGCTTGGCACGGCTCCATGGGGGTCCTTTTTGAAAGCACTCTGCACATTTCGAAATCCCCTTATTCCTCTCAGTGCCTCATTAGTATTCTTTGATTTGGCCATTAGCATGGCCATTTCGAAGTTTTGGCCAAGTGTAGCCACAGCCTCAGCTGAGAGGAATAAGGCAATTTGAAATGTGCGGGGTCCTTTCAAAAAGGACCCCCCATGTAGCCACGCTGAGCCACGCACATTTGAAAGCAGCACTTTTGAAGCAGTGTGGCCGGCGGCATGCTAATGAGGCACTGAATATTTAATTCAGCGCCTCATTAGCATTTTTTGATTTGGCCATTAGCATGGCCATTTTGAAGTTTTGGCCAAGTGTGGCCACAGCCCTGCTGATTGCAGAAGGGGTTCTCACATTCTCACTTCCAAACTCTTGAACCACAGGTTATAGACAGGGTTCAATATTTTTAGCGCTCCTAGCTGGCAAATAAAATAAATACATAAATATGAATAAATAAATACATAAATAAATAAACAAGATCAGGAAGACAGCCACACTACAAAATAATTTGGAGAAGATTTAGTCCCCGGTAAAATGTTTTCTGCCTATTACCAATGATTCTGAGGGAAATGACTTGGTGCTTAAACTGAGACCACCTGAAATTACATTTATTTGCAACACCTCAAGGCAACAAAAAGCTGTTCTGAAGCCAGTTAACACAGAGAATCCCTACAATCCCCAAAGCAACCCTTAAGAATAAGCCTCTCTTGTGGTAGATACTCCTGAATCAAATGTAAGGTGCCAAAATGATGCTCTTGGGAAATAATTGGAGGAGATATAAAAATTATGATCAGGGTAAGAGAAGAATGTTTTTTTTTGCTAATCTGGAGGCAGTGGAAATCTATGGTAAATTCTTGGCTTGCCCAAAGATGACCTGTGTGACCTTCAGTAAGTCATTAAAGGCCATTTATGAATGTGTTTATTAATTTTGAATGTCTTGGAGAAAAGATTATACAATAGCAACTATTTTTCATCTGGTGTCAGGATGACAGAAAGACATAGAAACAGCGTTCTAGAAGGGAGCAGCTATACGTAAGGAAGTTCTTGCACCGAAACTGCACAGGATAGAGAAGAAACTATTTAAAGGCTATAGTCAGGATGTACAGCATTAGTACAAGACGTAAATTTCATACTTCCAAGAAGCACATTGGAGGACATCATGGAAGATGTGAGAAATGAAAAAAAACATATTATCGCTATTAGAAGGAACTACTTTGAAAGAACATGGCAAATGGAAAAAACAATTCAAATACAAAATTTAAATATAATCATAGCTATGGTTCATGATTCATGATATTAATTTATGCAAATTAGCCAAGGGCTTAAGGATCCTGAAAAGTTGTTAGTGTGGCCCTTGGTGCCACAGTGAATAGGTACCACTGGTTTAGGCCGCAAGTAATATGTGATCATTTTGGAAACCCTGAGTTCACTGGGATGGTATTTTTTCTAATAGATAAACAAGAATCTGTTCTAACACACATTAGCTGTTCAGAGTTCAAGTGCCAGGTGAAGAACTGTAGAAAATACAGGCTGTACATTACTCTATGAACAATTGCCTAAGTAAGATACAATACTCAAGCCTAATTCTTTTAAACAGACTAGCAAGTAACATAGGCTACATGGCATTATCTCCACAAGCTACTTTGCAAGTTTTGATCCTTTCAGTTCATAACACTGTGCCTGGAAACATAGACCAGCTTTGGGAACAGGGCACGAATGAAACGATCTTAACAGGTGTAACTTAAAGTAGATAACATTTTGCTTTGATTTTGTGTTATGTTGGAGCTGGGAGGGGGGGTAGATCTGCTTTTTGTTGCCTTGAAATATGGATGTATTTCATTTTGTTTTTTGATGTGAAAGCAGTTAAGAATTGCTTCAGGTTATTCTTTTGAAATCTCTGTGCTATCATCCTGGTAGAATTATGCGCACATATTTTCTAAATTCTACAAGGAAAATAGCTGAATTCTCTGTGACATTTGCTTTACAATATCCTTGCAAAGTTATGCAATTTCTCCTTTTTTTTTCCTCAAAAATGTATTTCCCATCCTAAACTTTATCTTCTGGAGTGTCTAATGTCTTTTAAAATATTTATTACGGTGGCCAGTACAACTGCAGTATGCAATAATGAATATATAAATTTCCCACAGAGCTACTACATTTTCTGTATAGTTTTATGTTTTTTCTGGGGACTCCTTTATATGTTTTAGGATGCTGTGGATCAAATTTTCCATCAGCTATTTATGTACAGCTCTCACTGAACTAATTTGGCGATGAATGTGAATAGCTGAAAGAATTTGTTCCTAATTACTTAGCTCAGTGTGACTTTGGCCATGTAAATACATTTGTACTTCTGATCCCTCAGACTGATTCAGTGTGGTTGCCATCTTCTTCATCTGTCGTTCCATTTTTAATCCTGCTCAAGTTACAAGTACCATAATTCAGTATCTTGAATTGCTCATATATGTTTGTCCTCAGCATCACTCAGCTTTTTAAAAGTGCTCCATACTATGAATTCTCAATGACCCAACTGGGAAACTGAAGCCCCAGACAGGTCTCACAACAAAGCTTCTGCATAACCTCCACCACTTTATTGATTATCAGGGCTCAATCCTGCAAGATACCAAGAGTGCTGGCTAAAGGACTTACATACTTAGCTTTAAGCACATGAATATCCCCGCTGAAGTCAAGAGAACTGTTCACATGCTTAAACTTAATTACATGACTAAAGTGTTTTACTGGATCACCGCCAGAACGCTCAAAACTTCACAGAACTGAGTTATTTAATACTAATTCACGCCTGATGCCTCATTTCAGTCTGATGTGCTATCATTTCTATTTACATATTTTAAATATCTATTTGATATGGACAAAATATTTGGGGATTCTGCAAGACAAATACTGTATTTTAAGAACCCAGAAGGATATCTTTGGGGCGAAAGACATTGGTGAAGGAGCAAGTGAATTTAAAATCCAAATGGGTGTCAGACTCTGTGTGTTAGACTCTGTCTTGTAGGTTGCATCAGTGAAGGGTTCTGCTCCAACCACAGTGAAGCCTATATTTTGCCTTCCCTGGTCCTAGTGTTGTTTTAGAATTAACAGAATAACACAAACCTACTGGATCCCAAAATAATTCCAAACACTACTTATGCCCAGAGGATGTTGTCAGTCCTGAGGAAAATGCTGGGCTTTAGGTAATGCCTTAAAATAATATATTTTATGTACTATTTGCTAGTATATAAGGCCAGGATCTAGCTCACTCTTGCTGGTGTAAATCATGAGTAATTCCATTGAAGTCAGTGAGGTTACACTGGTGTAAAACCATCTGAGTTCTTCAGGCCTAACCCATTTACAATTGCCCACATGTCTGCATTCACTTGGCAATGCCTTTGGCTCGACTGAGTCTGTGAACTATTGATGCAGGGCCAGTTATAAGCCAGTTCTAATGAACTCTGCAAATTCTACCTAGTGATGCGACATGCAGAAAATTCCAGTTGAGATGCACCTACCAAAGCCTTGCCTAGAATGACACTGAATGGCATCTATTAATGTATAATTGACAGCATGAATCCCTCCCACTCCACCACCACCCACAATCTGAGCCTCCTGGGGGAATCCGATAGCCAGTTTTACCAAGCACTTGGCATCCTCTGAGAACTTGTTACATCTTTCTTGGCAGTGTGAAAATAGATAGAACTCTACCTACAGCTGTGTCAGCTG
Organism: Carettochelys insculpta; assembly: GCF_033958435.1. Taxonomy (NCBI): domain Eukaryota; kingdom Metazoa; phylum Chordata; order Testudines; family Carettochelyidae; genus Carettochelys; species Carettochelys insculpta. The sequence goes on along the minus strand of NC_134141.1, from coordinate 30,363,376 downwards.
GTAGAGAAGTAAACCTTCCACCATGCTATTGTGATGTTAAAATTTCCTGGGCACTCCCTTTTGCAGTAATAAATTGTAAAAACTTGTCTTCGGTGTATTGTTAATGCTGACTCTGCCTCCATCTGAGAGCAGCAGCAGAGCTGTTGACTTACATTTTAGCAGGAAGTCTTTTTATGATGTCCTGAGGCAATGTAAATTTGATTCATATTTATAAATGGCAATAGTGGCCACTGAATTTGACATTATTTTCCTGAAGGGGATAATAAAGTTTTATGAGCTTTTGCCAATATTTGCTTACTTGCAGATGTGATTAGACAAGGGCAAGTGCCTTCTTACTATTGAGACTCTGTTGGGGGAAAACAATACTTCAAAGTTTACAGCAGATTAATAAAGGAAAAGCTTACAGAGAGTTATGTACTTTGAAAAGGAGTATTTAAAACGCCAAGATTAAAAGTCTGTCCTAGAAAGGAGGTTTGTTGGTGCATAGGCTAAGATACAAGCTATTCTCAGTAAACCCAATGGCTGATCACAACCCCAAGGGGTTATATCTGCTTTTTTTGTATATATAATTTGCTCCAGTGGAGCCACTGCCTCTGACATTCTCTCCCCACAAAGGAATAATAATGTGTGTGTGCATGCCAGCATTGGTGTGTTTTGTAGACATGACCAGACAAGGACAAATTCTCCCTTCTATCCCCCACCCATTTTGCAGTTAGACACCACGGTGAGGAAAGCAGTACCCTGAAGGGTGCCAGTCAACCAGAGGGTGTGACGGCGCTCATGTAGGAACAACACACAGACACGTTTATTTGCCAGGATTCCAGTTTTCATAGAAAAGAAATCACACTCTACTGTGAGAGGTAGCCTGCCTTTGCCTGTAACACTTCACTCTGTCAGGCTGTATCTAGATTGCAGGCTTCTATCAACAAAACGTTTGTTGCAGGAGTTTTGTCAACAGAGTATGCAGAAGAGATCTGCCATTTGGAAGCATTCTGTCAACATCCCTGTATACCCCATTCCATGAGGAAGAAGGACGGTCTTGACAGAGGAAGCATTTTCTGAAATTTGGCCCCAAGAGAATAGGCCAAAAGTTGGAAAAGACTCTCCCAACAAAAATGTCGGTAAAAGTTATGCAAATGCATTTCACCATTTGCATATCTTTTGCCATCAATTCTCAGCAATCTAGATACAGCCTCAGTAGGGAAGGATTCCAATGAAAGTATGTTTCCAAGTCACTGTTGCATCTGACTTAAAACTATGTAGACGTAAGAGTTGCCCTCTGGAGAGGCACCTCACAGGGTGACCCTTGGAGTAGACAAGCCAGTGGGGAAGGCTTGGTCTGGATTTTTATTCTTTCATTTTCCTTTGATAGAAACCAGACTCTTTTAAAGGGGAGATATATAGGCCCAGCTTGTTTGGAGCAGAGGAAGCAAACCACATTATCTCATATATTGAGTCAGACTCCTAAGGGCAAAAGGATGGAACCACCTTCCTGTAAGACCTTGTGGATACAATCCATTTATTCTAGTTCCTATTTTTGGTCTTGATTCATACTTAGGTGCAAATTTTGCTCAAAGTTTTTACCAGCTTTGCACTCTCTATGTGCTTGGGGGAGGTTCTTGATCATGTTGATTTTTCTGTTTTAGTTTGCACTACTTTCTTCACACTTCCCCATCCTCCACATTCTAGGCACTCCATTTAGTGGCTTGCTATTGTCCCAATCCCTCTACTTAATCATTCTGTGCTGCCCTTATTTTAAAGATATGGACAGAAAATTGGGTCAGCTGCCAGCTATGTTTAGGACTTGGGCAATCTGATATAAATAAAATGAACACAGACCCATCCATGGAAAAACTGCACTGGAATGTCTTTTATATCCAAAATAGGATATCTTTCTTCCACGTTTTCTTTTACCTCTGTGCCTCCTTGCTCCTGATAGGAATGAGGGGAAAATGTCGAACTACTAAGTGAAAACAATGAGAAATCTTGTACCATCTGTAAGACCAACCAATTTATTTGAGCATAAGCTCTTACGGGCTGTAGCAAACTTCATCAGATACATCTGATAGAGTGGGTTCCAATCCACAAATGCTTATGCACAAAAAAATTTGTTAGTCTTTAAAGTGCCACAGGACTCCTTATAGTTTTTGCTGAAGCAGACTAACACAGCTACCTCTCATGAAAATCCAAAGTAAAAGGTTGGAACTGATGGTTTGAACAGAAGCAGGATGCGCCTGAAAAGTCCATTCCAGTTTAGCAGCCTGAAAGGCCACCTCTATTAAAAAAGGACCCAGAGGTCTGCATATGATCACACACAAGTTCACATGCACATTTATTCAGGCAACAGAGTTTAATGAATGTATAAAACAGGTTTTTCTGTGAGAGATGAGCGAATAGAGAGATTTATGTCACTCTCCTAGTCAGCAATTTGCATGTGCCACCAAACTATTTCCATATAAATAAAACCATGTGCAGAATTTGTCTTACAGACCTTGAGCCTTTTTCAAAAACAGAATCCAAACATTAAGATTTGGTTGATTCAAGCTCTTAAGAGCTTATCCAGACTGGACCTATGAATGTTTTGTGGGCTCCTTCCGTTCTCTACCTCACTTTTCCAATCCACAAAATGGCAAAAATACTAACCTATCTTAAAGCTCTTTTAGGTGCTAATAGTAGTAAAGTGTTCCAGAAGGGAAAAGCACAAAATAGGCACTAAATAGTAATGAAGTAGAGTCTCCAGCATTTTGAGATGTTGCTTTTACATAATTATTGATAGCACAGGTTGAACTTCTCCAAGCCAGCACCCTCAGGATCTCACCAATGCTGGATGAGAGTATTTTCCGAACCATGGGAGGTCAACATTGCCTAGCAGCATTACCATCATTTTCATTGCTTACTGAGTTCTTGGAAGACATTTAGGGGTAAATTACAGCTAAATAACAGCACAGAACATTGAGATCCAGAATAGAACATGTAAATTATGGCCATTCAAAAAATGCAAATGAGGCACTGTTATGCAATATGCAGCACTTCATTCGCATAATGGCGGCCATGTGAATTTTGAAGCGCCTAACTTCGAAGTGCTGACCAGCAGTCTAGCTGCGGGCTCTCTGAAATATGTGCCCAACTCTGAAATTCCCTTGCTCCCAGTTCGTGTTAGTAAAGAACTTATTATTTTATTGTTGATTTAATGGTTTTGTAAATATTTTCAGTTTCTGACATTCAACAGGAACACATAGTATATATCTAGTTGCCGTGATTACAAATTTAAAAAGAGGTCAGAATTATAAATAAACAAATAAATAAAACCTAACCAATCAATTGGTAACCAGTCAACCCCACCCCACAGCCCTCATACTTGAAAATAAATGTATTTTTGTCTGTTCAGCATAATTACAGCACTGTTAGATATTTAAAACTCATTTCAGCCTTTAATGATAGCTAACTTGTTTAGCTTGTAATTCCAATTAAAGGTGAATGATGAGACAAATCGTATTTAATAACAATAAAGTGCATTTGTACATTTATTACCAACGTAATTTTGAGTTAAAAAGTAACAAGATTTATCCTATAGCTGGTACTTCCTAAATCACAATGGGGCTCTTATAATAATCAATATTTAATTAACTTATAATTACTCACAATAACTGTCTTTTAAATGCAAATTAAATGCTTCTTTGAGACATTTTAAGTGTTACTCATTTCTCCTATTAGTTTACATAGTGCTTACTATTAAGATTTATTCTTATTGGTGGTGGAGGCATTTGGAGTCTCAGAAGATAAGTTTTGCAGAATGTTAATACAAACCCAGGCATATAAGAGCTTAATAATTTTTCCTTTGTCTTTATCTTAAAATCACCAAATGATTTAACAATTATAATATTACCATAAAGCACATGCTTCAGGCCTCCTTAACTTGCATATGCACATACCATGCCCTTGTTCTGCAGTGATTCATTCCATTTAGTCAAACTGAATTGACAGAGATATGCAAGTTTTAATATAAAACCACATCCTCCAATCTTATTCAGTTTTAAATCAGGTGACGTTTTCATTGACTTTAGTGGGAATTTGTCTGAGTGAATATCTCTGGAGTTGGCTCATCATCTTCTTTACACATAGTGTCACACTGGCAACTTTACAAAGAAAGTCAAGCATAAGATAAAGAAGAAACTAAGCTCAAAAGAGCTGGTGATTCAGTGGCCAAGGTACATGGATGACTTTAACTAGTGCAGCATCACAGTGTATTCTAGAAAACTACCTTCTTCAGTGCTTGTGGGGCTTGCTAAACTGAACAGCAGGTTAAATTTGCAGAGGGTGACTTTCAGATTCACTTTGAGTTTCAATTTTTCACAAAACCTGAGTCTGGAAATGAAACTTTTGTGATGTATAAAACCAGTGAGTTCTCTCTCCACTCCTTCCTTCCCTACAATAAGTTCTCAGATTCCTCTTTTGTGAAGGAATAATTCCACCTTTCTCTAAAATATTTTGAGAAAAGATGAGCTGCCATCCCCAATTTTGCAGAAGCTAGTACTGTAAGTCTCCCCTCCCCGTCCCTCAAAAGTTCTCCAGGGCTGAGTGATCAGGAGGCTTAGAGAAATTCCAATTCTTATTCTGGGTCTGACTTCTGACATCTTAGGATTCCCTGAAGTTTTCTAGTTGCCTTGTATGGTGTAATTTGGAGCATCTCAGGCACCAGGTTCAAAGTAGGCAGTGGAACCAGGAGATTTTTCTGACCTTCTGCATTAGGTTGAGGGTAACCAAGGCCTTCAACCATATCAAAGAACAACAAGAAGTCTTGTGGAAACTTATAGACTAACAGATATTTTGGAGCATAAGCTTTCGTGGGCAAAGACCCGCTTCATCAAGGATTGGAGAGTCAGCCTCCTAATGACAGCAGGAGAAAAAAAGCTGGCTAATAGGGGGCATGGGACATTAAGGGAAATGTTGCAGACCAACAGACCTATGCATCAGAAAACTCTTAGGAGGCCCGTTCTGCCTACTTTTCAAATGAGGGGTAGTTGTGGAGATGGAGGGAAGGAATGGGTGCAGAAAAAGGAGAAGTTGCCTCAAGTACTCCAATGGCTAGTAAGGCTGTTCTGACAGCCTCATTCACAAACTAAGAGAGTTTAACCTGGTTTGATATTTTGTGCTGGAGTTTACATAGCACATGAGGGATAACTGAATGAGTGCCCCTAAGAGCAGAGTAACAGATAGGAGGCAGACGTGACTGGCCTAGATTTGGAGATCAAACGGCTGAATGGAGGAGTAAATGACCAGCACATAGGAAGTCCATGGAGTGTTTTGGATCTGGGGAGGACAGTTTTTAATGGGATTCAGAGATGAACAGAAAGACAACTTGGGAAATAGAGACAGGCCTGATCAGGTGTCCTTTTCTAGTAGATTTAGAGAAAATTCTGGACTCAAAGTTTAGATAGTTGGGATTTAGAAAGACCATAAAAGAGGGAATAGCTGTAGTTGAGATGGGAAGTCCTGAAGCATTTTAATGGCGGCTGCAGTTAAGCTTCAGTAAACCAGAGACAGAGGGTGGGCCTCCTAGCAAAAAACAGGTTCTGCATAGCAGCTAAGCTGTGGACAAGCTGATGAAACTACAGGTCTCACCATCTGAACCCAGGTAAACAACATCTAGGAGGCACTCTAAGGACCTAGCTTCAGTAGGAAAAAGACTCATGGTTGATAATGGATGCCAGCTCCAGGCTCCCCCAAACCCCTCCTCATCTAGACATGAAAAGAGTCAGGCTGTTTATGAATACACCTTTTTAGTGCCTGATGCAGAAAGTGTGTTTAGTTCTTTATGATCCATAGAATCTTTTCTTTCATGCAGCTGAAGCCTTAGGTTTTGATTATGCTGGAAAGACAAAGGCTTAGTCTCAAGCAACAATACAATAAAATCCTGTCTGAGATCATTAATGACTTTTGCACAGGGATCAGTTGAGCCAAACACTCAAGGAATAACGCAATGGCATTTAATAGGATCTTTTCCATATTTTGTATTTTTATTCAATCATCCTTCAGCATTTAATAAAGAATGGGATCCCTGTATTTGTATTCCAAAGGATTGTTCAAAAATAATGATCATTCTCTATTAAAGAGTTTTAAAAGATTATTTCTAGAGCCTGCTAGGCACTGTTAAAGCCCTATAGGATTTATTCGTTTATACGATTGGGCTCCGCTACAAAGAAAGGCATCATTCACTACAATTCTGAGTCGCTGAAGAAATGCTAACACAGGGTCATAGGAGCAGGAATGGCTGAGAACAGCTTACATTGACACTGTAACTGGCTGAAGCACAAATATGAAATCATTCTCCGACACTGGAAAAAAAAACAATTTCCCATGCACACATTCACAATAAAGTAACAAAAAAGCAAAAGAAACATAACCTCAAGTAATTTCAAAGAAAAGGAGCCTCATAATCTATGCCAGTTGCACAGCCTGTGTAATACTGACAGAATCAGTACACTTGGCAGCTGTGCATTAATGGAAGCACCTGAGTGACATTCGCAATAAATGATTAGCTGAAAAGCATGCTCCCTGCTGGGCCAGCAGGGTTTGTTTTGCTCTATTAGCCTGCAATATCTAAACCGTGTGACTGCTGAAAGAGACCCACAACATGTGCATAATAGGAATTAGGTAGGGAATAATGAGGAGGAGGAGTTGTTTGTTGGCGGCTATATTTTTTAATAAGTCTTATCACAGCAACAAAGGATTTTTCCAAAGGGCTCAGCTAATTTGCAGTGATAATAAATGAGAGACTTGTGGAAGAGAGGTGTGTGAAGACAGAAAGCATAGGTGCTATCTGATTGTGAAAAGATGGAGGTTTCCTCCATTTCCTTGATTGCAGGCTACACATGATGTATGTGAACTGAAATTTAAAAATCAATTAACTACTTCTTCCACAAGACTGTCCACGTTAATTATATACAACATACACATAGGCACAGAAAGTAAGCTGTGAATACAGAAACTGCTTTGTGCTTACTTATAACACAGACTACCCAAGCTCAGGAGAAATACAGCCTTCCCTTACATATTTTCCCCCTCCCATCCAGTTTCTGCTGCACTGTGAAATTTTAATATCTCATCAAGTAGATAGCAGTCATAAACTACAATCCCTTTTATCTTGTTTCAAACACAAGAAGGAGCATATTCTTTGTAATGACCTAAACTTACCAAATGAAATAACTCTCTAGGATGTTGAACTCTAAATTATGAGTGATTATTTATTAATTCATTACAACTTTGTTTGGCATTTTTGTTGCTTGCTTAATTTCTTCCAGCTAAGCCACAGAAGCTATTAGCTATGCAGAAGCAATATGCCCATTCAAAAACACAAATCAGATTTTTTTTAAGCTGCTTGGCTTCCAATGCCGGGTGACTGGACCATAAACCAGCACATCATTGCAGCAGGCTCCAGCATCAGATACACAGAAATATAACAAAGGCTGTGATATGCTTTGCATTCAAGGAATTGCAAAGTGTTTTTCAGACATTTATCAATTGATCCACAGCAACTTTTTGAGGGCAAGGGAAACTGAATCAAAAAGTTTAAGGAGCATGCTCAAGGTCACAGAGTGAATCATTAGCAAGGCAAGGGAAAGATCCAGGCATTTCTCATTCAGTCTCCTGATAAAGCAGCTGGAATGCACCCCCCCACCCCCGTAATGGTAACTAAGATGTAATTGAAAGCATTTAGGCCTGAATATTTGTTCCAGGCCTCTGTCTGACCTGAATTAAGGCCAAATCATCAGCTGATACCATCACTGTTTGGTGTACCTGTGGCAATTTGTTCATCTCAATAACAAGGGAGAACCCATTTGTTTTGCTAGAAAAAAAGAAACCTAAATTGCACTGAAGTCTGACTCTAGGGTAGTATGAAGTAATGACAGCAAAGTTTTGGGGTTTTGCGTAGGGAGCATGCAATGATGTGGTATTTGTAGATCTGTAGTCACATATACTATTGTAATCAGATCTTAGGTTTTAGGCATGGGCAACAGGTATCATAGGCAAGGCAAGGCAAGGCAATGTCTTCCTGAACTGTCTCACCTGGTGCCACCCATTCTCCAAAGGCATCCCCCAGATTCCCTCCCCTAGCCTGCTCCTGTGGAGGCAGAGCCTGGGGAAGGAAGGCTGGGAGGCTAGGCCACAGCATGAGTCCCCAGTCAGATTTGGGGAGACTTTCTATAGGAGTGTGGGAGGCATGGGGCTATGCCTTCCAACTCTCATCTCTAGCTCTCCAGGGTCTTGGGAGGCTGGGGCCATGCTGCCAACTGGAGATCTGGGGCCAGCGCTGGCTGCATCTGTGCCACCTGACAGCTCTCTGGAGCTCCAGAAGCTTCTCTATCTTGGGCTAGGGTTCAGCAGCCCATGGGGAGGGAGGGGATTGGTCAGAGGCCAGCAGTGACCACTGGGGATGTGCGGCCTCAGTTGGAAGGGGTGCGGTTTGCCTCCCCAAGCCATGGGGTCATCCGTCACCATGGTTTTAGGGAAGATGCCTGCTGGGGCTAGGAAGTATCCATTACCCCCTATATTGAGCACTTCATAACTGACTAATGATAGTTAATGGGATTTTTTTGGCTTCCCTCTGATGTAGCAGGTATTGGCCAGAGGCAGGATAAGGACATGGATCTGGTGTGGCAAATCCTATATTCTCCTGAGCTCTGCCACTGGCAGGGCTGCATCCTCAGTGTCATTTTATAAGCTGGAGCCAAGTAAAATCAAAATAACAAGGAGCCCTGAAAAAAGTAGGAAACAGAATAAGCAAACAGGGCATTATTCTAAATATAAGACATTTGTAGTTCACAGACATGGTCCTGCAATAATCAGCAAGTGCATAGAGCACTGCAAATCCACAGATGTCAGCTTTCTATCCATGAGTACCTGCATCTGTGAATATGAATACGGATATCTGAGACTCATTTTTGCAGATGTGCAAGTAGATACAAATTTGATACCTAGAACCCTGAAAATTTATGGATTTCCTCTTTAATAAACACAGGTGTGGATACCCACAGATATTCATGGATCATTCTTGCAGATGTGGATATCTATTTGGTCTCCACACAGGGCTCTACAAATCCATTTAGGAAATATTCCCTTTTTAGCTAATTTATTCAATAGTCTTTAATTCTTGAAAGCTGGTCAGATGCAAATTATCCTTCCACCAAAAAGAAGCTACATCCCATCTGGTAACGATGATCATTACAACTAATGCATGCTGGGTTGGATGCGGTAGCAAGAGGTATAGAGTAACTGAAATGCCCACTCTCTTCAGTGTTGCTCTTTGCACACTAAACTTTAGACAGATCAGCCAAGAGACATAAAGTAGCTTTACCCACTGAGGCTGCTATTTCTGCAGAAAGAATACTGATATAGCAGCTAATTGTTTAAGCTCGATATATATTAAAAAAAATCAATTCTGCCTCTGTACATTGGAAACTGAACAGTCCCCATATGCCCAGCTTTTATTAATACATGATCACTGATCCAACTGTGTCAGATCAATGTTCCAGCTGTACTACAAGTTGGATAGATATTTATTTAAAGAAACACTAAGGATGTAATGTATCCTGCTGAAAAAAAGACACTTAGACAATGAAGCATTGTTCTGTTCCTGCTGATGTTGTTGTTGGAAGTATACATTTAATAAATATTAGCATACTGAGTGTCTCTCTCTCTAAACTGGATCCAATTAGAGATCCAAATTGTCCTCTCTTCCATATAAACCTACTGGCAAATGTTGCCCTAATGTGAGCTTTGTTACTGCATTGAAGTCAGTGGTGTTACAGTCACTTAAATAAGGTCTGTGTTTTTGGGCTTCTAGTAACCAGGCACAGCCATTGTGACCATTTATTTAGCTGCCAAAATACAGTGCTAGGGTCCAATCATGTGACATAATTTTTGAAAATGGCTTTTGCATCCAGCGGGGCTAGAATTAGGGGTGTTTGAAACAACTTTTGTTGAGGGATGGGGCCTTGAAGGAATTGCCATCCTAGCCAAGGCATATAGGTTTGTTCAATGGTTTTCAGAACCCCTCCACACTACAAAATTATTCCAACACCACTGAGTGAATCTAGAGATGGTCAGATCATTCATAGCAAACAATTTATACCACAAATCTAAGCCTTCTTTCTCCTGGTAAATAATGTTCTATCACCTTTTAATTTTTATGAATGTGTTCATAGTGCACCAAAATATTCCAGGCTGGAAAAATTGAGTTTATGACTTGTTTGTGACCTATTTTTGCTCTGGATGTTTGATATTAATTATTGACATTGTTTTATTAGTCACCATTACACAGATGGTCTTGTACTTATTCACTATTTTGTATCTTGTACTTATACACTATGTGTATTTACATATTTGCATATTCACAAGACCAAAGGTTGACGTTTTACAAGGGCTTTACTCAGGCAAAACTTCCTTTGGGAACTTGGTCTAGCATTTCATAGAATAATAGGGCTGGAAGGGACCTCAGGAGGTCATTTAGTCCAGCCCCCCCCCCCCCCCCCCCTTCAAGCAGGATCAACCCCAACTAAGCCATCCCAGCCAGGACCTTGTCAAGCCAGGATTTAAAAACCTCTAATTTGCAACATATCTCTCAGCCCTGAACATGGATTAACAGGGACTCTGCTTTTAGGATTGAACATGTACTTTAGTTGTACCCAGCATTTAGGTGCAGATCCTAACCCTCTGGTGTGCATGCAGATCCCAGTGCAAATAAACAAATAAGGCATATGCAAACATGTACAGTCATCTCTTATTAATACTTTTAATGTTGACAAATACAGCCAAACTCCTTGATGTCTAAAAGATTAGAGGGATGATTTTGTAGAAAGTCCTATGCTTCACAAGCATATTTTCATTGCTGCAGTAAATTTTTGCAGTCACTGTGTCCCAAGTGCTTACTATTGTGCATCCTGTCAAACAGAAAGGTGCTCTATGCACAGGGATTACAAGCTGTGGTATATGAGCTGTCAATGTATTTCCAGGTGGATTAAGCCACTCTGCCCATGTAATTTACAGAACATTCAACTGATTATCAGAAAAAAAGATCTAAGCTAAGGAATATTAGAGGATGAATATAGGATAGGAATCCACAGTGCACTAAAGTTTAGACAAAACTTTAATAGAGTGTGCAAAAACAGCATTAATGTCTTTAAATTAAATTAGTTTCAGCCAGCCTTTGCTGAAGTGTTGAAGATAACCATTGCCTCGGGGTAAGCGGTGAATAGTCAGATGGTCTCTTCTCTGTTTTGCAAATGACATGCTAGGCAGATAGAACTAAGTATTAATAGGTGTGATTAGGCTGTGCTATCATACAAGCTTTTCATGCCTGACAAAAGAATGCATCATTGCAGTAGCAGAGGCTACCTCTTTGCACTGAGACAGGGACACTGGTGTTGGCAGATAAGTAACAGAAAACGTGACTCATCACTATATTTTATGGAAAGCCCAAATTAAGGGTCAGGCTGCAAATGTGCAGTTTTAGGAGCGCATTAGTTGACCAGACAAACATACACTGCAACTCCTAATGAGTGTGAGGAGATCCGTGTTCTCTCAGCTTCAGTTATGGAAAATTTTATGAAAGTTTGGCTCACTAAACTACCTCCATTTCACATTGGTGTGGGGAAGATCCCAGGGTATCACCAGTAATTGAGTTCCAGTGCAATCTAGCCCTCTAAGCTTAGCATTGTTCTCATTTCCTCTACTTTAGTGCTTGCCTTCACTACATACTGCAGTCTACCAGCTGTCAATTTATTATGTCTGCTTATTTGTAATGAAATAAAAGGTGTGTAATGCTTTGATATTTTTAGGTGTAAAATTTCTAAATCAAGTTTTGTTACTACAAATCACTATTCCAAGTTCAATGATGTGTGTTTTAGTTGGTTGGTTGAAGCTTTTCCTCCCTTTCTCCAGGGAGTGGTGGGAAAGGTTGAGGCAAAGGTTTGCTTCTGTTGAAATCAATTTTCAAAGGCTTTTTTTCATCATATTGTTTAGAAATTGCTCTCAAAAAACTAAACAAAAAGTCTTGATGAATTTTTTTAATGCACTGGTGCTCTTGGGAAGGATTGTATGGCATCACACAATGCTGCCTGGCTATATTTTCTGGAGTGACACAGCAGCATAATTCCCCCCAGCAGCCCTGGTCACCAGACCTAGAGTGACTTATGTTGGACATCTGATAGATATCTGCAGATTTCTTGTTTTTCCAGCCTCAGTTAAACCCACAACTCACGGAGGACGCAATACTACCTAAAAATTGCACCGATTGTGCCAAATTCTACTTTGATACTCCAGTGTAAACCCAGAGTAATTCTGCTGAGTTACCTCCCTCCCCATAACCAGAAAGTGGTGAAGATGTGGCTGGTCTGGATTTGGGAGGGAGGTGACTCAGGGGGTCTGAGCTGAGCAGGTAGGCAAGATAGTGTGATGCATGATCTTATTGCTCTTCTATCCAGATTAGAAACTCCCATTCCTTCACCCCTTAGATTAGCACAGAGCTGATGCTTTTTGATCTGCTGCAGCTCAAGGACTCAGTAGGGTACAGATCAAGATGCCACAAATTAGCAGGTAGCAGGTGCCCAGTGCAGATACTCTTTCTTCAGGGAGCTTGGTTTCCTGTTCAATTGGAATTGGAATCAGATTTAGGGGAAAGCAATTGTGAAAGAGGGATATAGTACCTAATGTCAATACACTGAGGGGACAATCCCCTTATCCTAACCCCTTAACCCTCATAGGACTGGGGAATCAGTGATGCAGGGGAGGGCAACTGAGAATATCCCTCCAGCAGACAGATGGGATTAGTAAAGGAATCATTACCTACACAGGAGCTATTACCGGTTAGTATTCTGATGAGTTAAGTATTAAATTATGGCCTCATGAAGCCACCACTCATCCCCATTTTTGGAATATCTCAGATAATATAAATTATGAGCCAGTTCACTAACAAATATTGCTGAGGCTTTCTAGTGTAAGTAGGTATCATAAACAGAGTGACTTATTCTCAAAAATGTTTGTATTTGGTGATTCTGATTGTTCCAGTTTGACCAGAACAGCCTGCTCAAGAAGCTCCACTTGAGGTATGAGGGTTCTTTGCACAGTTCAATGAATTTGGGATCTTGCCCACATCCCTACAAATAACACACTTTACACTGTTATTAACTTCCCTCTTTGTTCCTTGTGCATGAGCTGCCACACTCTTCTTTAATGCAAGTCCTGAAACTGCAGTCAAAATGCTGGGGGTAATTTCTTTAATCCACGTGTAGTTGCAGGAAGGGATCATCATGGCTTCTTTTTCTCTTGAGTCTCTGATGAGCAGAAAAGATGATGAATCCCAGATATCCGCTCACAATAGACTCAAAAGGCCTGAAAAGAGTGCAGTGAGAATCAGTGGCAGCTGCTTCTTTCTTACAATCGCATAAGCCAGCCCAGAGAAAGGAAGACATATTTTAAAATAAATGGTCTCTTATGGCAATTTCTGAAATAACTGCAGAATTTTTGTTCTCAGTTCTGGAGACTGAGTTTTACTGAAATGTGAGTTTGCACAGCTTTATCACAAGATTAACTACATCTCTCTGTGTGTATTACAGCATCTCTAAATTCCATTGGTTAACAAAAGCCAAACAATCTGTCTGTAATATATACAGGATGGAGCTGAACGCTTAAATGGTAGGTGGATGGAGTTTGGGGGGCGAGGGGGGAGGGAGAGACACACAATTGCATCCAGACAAGTGAACTGTCAGCTACCTGAGAGAATTTTCAAGGTAACAGCTAACAGTTCTCAAGCAGTGGGCCATGACCTGCTCTTGGTATGTGTGTGCAAACAAGTGAATGAATGGGCTGGGGTTTTTAAAAGACTCCACTATAATTGCAATGTACTGTTTTGTTTTAGAAGTATGATGCTAGAGCTTCACATTGGGAATCACTTTAGTAGGTGATAGGAGACACGGTCTGTGATACCAGTGGCATTTTTTTTAACCAGGTTCTCCTGTTGACTACTAACTACAATACTGGACAGAAAGATTATCATTTTCTGCTAGGACAGGCCTGCTGATGTAGGGTGGAGGTGAAAGGGGGCAATTGTCCCTGGGCCTGGTGATACAAAAGGACCCAGAGCTCCTGGCCACTGTTGCCACTAATGAAACAGAAGCTGCACCCAGAGCCCCAGGCCCATTAAATTGCTGCTGAAGTGCAGCGCAGTGCCCCCTGGGCAGCACTGAGGGTGGAGAGGGGCTGCTGTGGTGTGAGGGCTGGCTGCCTTGGCCCCACCCCTGCTACCCAAGTCCCCACCTCTTCTGGGGGCCCTGAGCAGGCCCCCACTTCCTTGTTCAGGGGCCCACCAATGCTGTTGGCCATGCTCAGTCAAGAACAGTTCTCAATGTGCTCAATAAACCAGCAATACGTTGCCAAAGGACAATAAGCTCGAAATCCAAAAGCCAAAATGCATCAGTCCAGCACACCACACAGGCAGGACACCGTCCCCCAAAAGCCTGGGTACCTGACGTTAACTTATCCTGTCACACTTCTGATCTGAGTGTAAAAGGCAAGAGATCTATCACAGACACCACGGCTGCTAAGATGAAAGTTTACATTGTGCTACAATGAGGACATTGGCAGCCTAACTGGGTGGTGTGCGTTGTGCATCACTGTAACTTGGCAGCAGCTCTAGGGCCTACATGGGAAGCATTTGGGTTTAACGGTGTTATCAAGACTTTTACAAGAGGCCAGTAGAGCTGGTACATTTGTAAGGCAACTCCCAGGAGCAGTGCTTTTTTTTTTTTTTTTTTGTGAAAAACAAAAGAGGAGCCAGAACTCAGCCACCCCCCTCCACCCACAGCCAATCCCCCGGCTGGGGCTATCGAGATAACTACGGCACAAAAAAACACCACACAGGACAGGAGTATTGTACCTCAAGTAAGCACACTATCACCTGGCTATGCAAGAAGCTCTGCCCCCTCCATGCAGCAGCAATATGGTTCTTTATCCTCCTGCCCCTGCCTTTGAAGGCTACTGCTTGAAATGGGACCAGCCTGGAACAGTCTGCTCTCAAAGGAGTACAGGGACTGTCAGTTCAGGCAGAGAAGAAGCTCCTTGGTGCTGTCTCTTCAATACTTGCTTCTACCCCTGCCCTTTTGCCCTTGCCTTACTTTTATTAAATGTTCTTTTGTGCAGTGGTAATGTTAATTTCAAGTCCTGGATGGCTCAAGCCATTTTCAGAGTTTGTGTTCAAAAGTCCTGTCATGTGAAGTGGTGTTTTGTTTTGTTTTTTACTGTCACTCATGATGACCTTTAAACCAAGTGTGTTTTTCTGTCTTATTTTGTCCTCGGAAGATAATTACTTACATTGCTATTACACATTGTTTGGCATTGCTTCGTCTGAACTCTGCTATGCAATATATCCCTTTGTGCAGCTGTCACAGTGACACTGCCTCTCCGGGCTGTCTTCAACAACTGGTTAGCATTATCCTCACCTTGTGAACACTAAGTGGCTATGTTGTATTGTTCTGTGACAGCTGGACCTTTTTACTTGAGCCTTATTGGATTTGATAGTTACCCTTAGACGCTGGCTGTTTTCAATTGTTTATGTCTGAAGTCTCCTGTCTGTCCACAGTGTGAAAGCCTAAAGGGAGCCCTGAAGTAGTGGATAGAATGCAACCATACTGACTACCAAATGTCGGGCATGATTGTTTTTTGGCATAGTATTTTAAAAAAGTTAGTTGTACTGTAGCAGAGGTGCTGTGAGACAAGAGAGGGAAACCACTTCAAACCTCTTGTCTGACTAAAGATTTAGAATAGCTCTTTTATCTTTATCAATAATTCCTTGTTCAGTGCTGGAAGTATGTTTGGTGCTAAATGAACAGTGGGGCTCCTCTTCTCCCCACTCCCCACCAGGTTCATGCAGCTGGGGCTGTCGGAGGGTCAATGGGGGCTCTGGCTCCCATCCCTGCTCTGCCACCCAGCCCCATGGCAGCCTGCTAGCCTTGCACTGCTGCAGGACCAGCAGGGGCTCCAGCTCCCAGCCCTGCGCTGCTGTGGGCTGGCAGGGGCTCTGGATCCTGGCTCCAAACTGCTGCAGGGTTGCAGGGGTGGGGGCAGGGTGAGGTGGTGGATCCATATCCCAGCCCAGTGCTGCTGTGGGCAAGCTTCCTCCTGCTCTGAAAAAGGGGATACACTGTACCAACACATACCATCACAAGACATAGCCCAATAGAGCTCCAGGCTGATTTGCACAATTTCTTTAGTGTGTGCTGATCTGATTTAATGGAGCAATATGATCCCCTCTCTGTCATCGGGTGTGTCCTCTCCTCTGATTCTGGGTGGACAGCGCCCTCTCTCATCTGGCGGGCACTAGGAAGTAGCAATCTTCATACCTCTTTAATATAACTTCTGAAATTAAAATATCCCCTGAATGCGTGAACTGTGGCTGTGCCTATCCCTGGGGTGCAGAAAGCCTGGCTAAGGGATATATTCCCATTGCAAACTGTCCAAGGTCAGGCACAGTCTAGTCTTCGTTTATAACATTTTAGGATGAGATACCTGTTACACTTTCTGACAGGTGGATCCCTGAAGACCAAATTCTACCCTCAGTTACAGAGGCATGAATCTAAAGAAACTTCTCTGACATCAGTGGAGTTAATCTGGATTTACTCTTGTGTAACTGGGTGCAAAACGTGGGCTTGCCACTTATATAAGGCCCACATGTAACTTTAAGACTGTGAGCTGAACTGACACCAGGCACCTTCAAAACTGAATAAAAATATGGTAGACAAAAAAACTGAAAGCATGTTTAAAGAACGGTCAATCTCCCCATCTGTCAGAGGATGAAAGGGGTCATTCAAATTGACTCAAGCTGAGAAGAATTTCCATATTACCTTTTAAATACTCACTGCAGACAGATAGCAACAAACCAAAACCTAGATGGAAAATGAAATACTTCTCTTGGATGTTTCTCTACTGCCTCCTGTTAGCTTCACAATTCTGGCAAACACAGAAGCCCTTTCCAAACTAAACAAGTAAGCAAATAAACCCACTTGCTCACCAGATGTTTTTTTCCAGGATCGTCTCTTTTTTATTAACAAGCAGATACACACAAACAAGAAACTTCCAAAACTAGTCCTTCAAGTATATTCTTAACTGAGTAAGGAATGCAAATGTCTGAGCATAGGGCATTTTAGCACAGGTGTTACAGTACATACACCCAACAAACTCCATACATGAGCGAGCAAGAGGCTTACCTCCATACTTTGTGGTTCATGCCTGATGCAATTTAAAATTTTTCATATAATCTGAAGTATCCTTTCCTCTCCTTTTCTGTGGAACACTTATTACAATGGAAAACAGTGTGGCCTAGTAAATAAAGCACTGGGGTGGAATACCCTTTGTTCCCTGTTCTATCAATGGCATGATGGGTGGCCTTGGACAAGTCACTTTCCCGGCTCCATGACTCAGTTTATCCATCTGTAAAATGGTGGCAATGGCACCAAGCTCCTTTGCAAAGTGCTCTGAAGCCTACTGATGAAAATCGTTGTACAAGAACTGGGTATTATTATTATCACTGCAATGCTCATTACCAGAATGTGGATACCTTTGGCTTTCCTACCTTGTGGGACTGTTGATTTCCTAACACAGATGATGTTTGTTCCCTGTGATTTCTGCAAAGCCAGTGTCAATTCAGGAGAGAGAGAACTAATAGTATGTGTTGTGGAGTTGGTACACCAGCACCAAAGCTGAAAAGAATCAATGTACCAGAAATGAAACGGACTGAAACAGATGCGGAGAAATGCAAAGGAAACTGATATGTTGTCCTCCATCTATTCAGGCAAGAGTATGTATGACACTTTTACCTAGCTAAACTGACTCCCCTTCCATGCAGCCTTTTGTTCTGTTCATTAGGGTATTAGTATTCATTAGTGTATTTGTTCTGTGTATTAGTGGGAAAATGTCAAACTGTTTGGCTAAATAAAGTGTCCCCAAACTTTGCCTGAGACACACACTGAACCTTGCTCCAGGTTTGAAAATCTCTGGTTATTTCTCATTTGCTGTACCTAGCTACAGAGCTGGGACACACATTTCAAGCCCAAATAAGCCACATTCTGTCTGCTTCACCGCGCACTTCTAGCATAAGCAGAACGGCATTGGAGGATGCACTCCTAGAACAGAGGCTATGTCTACACTTGCCCCCTACTTTGAAGGAGGCATGGTAATCAGGCTGATTGGAAAATACTAATGAACTGCTGCTTATTCATCACATCACTTCATTAGTTAGCTCCGATCTGCCTGATTACCATGCCCCCTTAGAAGAACCAGGGAAGACTATTGTTTTTAGCTGTCTCACTTTGAGTGTTTGTGTTGGTTTGAGCTCCTAGAAACCAAGGGATGTGAACCTGTGTGATTTCAAAATGGAGAAAATGTTTGCATGATGCACTGTGAATAGAAAATGCAAAGCTTTACTCAGCATCTGAGTTTTCACATGCTTTTCTATTCCTATTAGTAACTATGGATGGGCCCAGCTTATCGATTTAGGACCAGCTTCAAATCAGAAGCCAAACTTGGGGTAGGGGGTGGGATCCTGGGTTCTGTTTTTAACCAGTTTTTTTTCTAGTAGCCATAACATATTTCATAGTATGCATCCCAAAAGGGCTTTAAAATCCTGATGAACTACGCCAAAACCCACTATCCTGTTCAACTAACAAGATGAAGAAAACAAGCCAACATTGACTGTGTATTTTAATCATACATTACCCAGTACAGTAACATTTAATAACATGGAGAAGAGGAAACAGGAGGGCAACACTGAGCTCTCAACAGATGGAGAGAGCAGCAGGAGAGGTAATGTTAGCATTCCACAAATCAACTTGGCAAGAGGAAGTTAATACCAGTAAGTCAATCGATCAACAAGCACCAGAAGGGCATCAAATCCTGCAATAATATAATTTGCAACTGTAACTTCAATTATTCTAATTTAGAGCATTTCCCACTTTGTGGCTGTGTTTAGAATTTATGAATTCTTGAGACTAAGGGAATTTGCTCAGTCTAGCTTCAGGTGGGGAAGCAGCACTTGAATTTCCACATACAGTTCTGCAAATACAGCTCCCCCTTAACCTGAAAAAATCCTGGTCATTCCTTTGATACAATAGACTGAAAAAAAGATTATTTAAATATATAAATTACACATATGTCAAGGTAAAATTAAGTCTGGGACCTCAGAAACAAAAACTGTATCTGCCCTAAATAAATTAGTTAACCTGACGTATACTATAAGGGATATCTCAGCTATGAGGAAATGCACTATTTAAAGTTGTTCATTTTGGACAGAAATATCCTAAGCTTTATTGATGGCTGTGGAGATGTAGAGGATAGTACTAGTGCGATCTCTGTTTCATTGTCTAGTTGACTGTGGATACCCAGTAGAGTGCTCCAGAGGTCAGTCTTGGGACCAGTTTTGTTCATCATCTTCATTAATGGTCTGGATGATCAGATGAATTGCACCCTCAGCAAGTTTATGGATGACACTAAATTGGGGAGAGAGAGATACCTTGGAGGATAGGGATAGGGTCCAGAGTAACCCAGAAAAATTGGAGGATGGGGACCAAAAGAAATCTGATGAGGTTCAACGAGGACAAATGCAGAACCCTGCACTTAGGCTGGAAAAATGTCTAAGTGGGAACCAACCAACTAAGTGGCTGTTCTGCAGAAAAGGACTTGGGAATTACAGTGGACAAGAAGCTGGTTATGAGTCAACAGTGTACCCTCGTTACCAAGAAAACTAATGGCACATTGAGCTGCATTAGTAGGACATTGCCAGCACATCAAGGGAAGTGATTATTCCCCTCTATTCTGCACTAGGAAAGCCACAGCTGAGTGTGTCTATAGTTTTGGGCCACCCACTATGAAAAGGATGTGGATAAAGTAGAGGGAATCCAATGGAGGACAAAGAAAATGATTAGGGGGCTGAGATGCATGACTTATGAGAAGAGGCTGAGGGAACTGGTCTTATTTAGTCTGCAAAAAAGAAGAGCGAGGGGGGATTTGATACAACCTTCAACTACCTGAAGGGGGGGTGTTCCAAAGAGGAAGGAGCAAGGTTATTCTCAGTGGTGGCAGATGACAGAACAAGGAGCAATGGTCTCAAGTTGCAATGGAAAAGGTCTAGGCTGGATATTAGGAAAATCTATTTCACCAAGAGGGTGGTGAGGCACTGTAATGAGTTGCCTGGGGAGGAGGTGAAATCCCCATCCTCAGAGCTTTTTAAGACCAAGCTTGACAAAGCCCTGGCTGTAATGATTTAGTTGAGGTTGGTCCTGCTTTAAGCAGGGGCTGGCCTAGATGAGCTCCTGAGGTCTCTTCCAGCCCTAATACCCTATGCGTCTATGATTCTAACGGGAATAGGTATCTGATAATGCACCTGTGCATGTATGCATGCGCGCGCACACACACACACACACACACACCCCTTTACCCCACCACTGTCACTGGCTGTAAAAAGGTGAAAAGTTATAGTTGAAATTTAGCATCACCATTTCCTTATTTAGAGCTCTACAGACAGACACTTCTCCCTTTCCCATCTCACACAACCCAGAGCCATACAAAAAGAGAATTTCAAAGGTGCCTGGTTTTCTAATATGTGCAGACTTGCTGAGGAAGATTCAGTTCTTTCTTTCTTTGTTTTTAAATCTTATAAGGAGAATTGGCATTAGACCTAGAAATGGGGCAGGAAAATGATCACAGGTGAACATATGAGCTTCTATTACAAATCACATCTAAGCCGTGTCTACACGTGCACGCTACTTCGAAGTAGCGGCACTAACTTCGAAATAGCGCCCATCACGGCTACACGCGCCGGGCGCTATTTCGAAGTTAACTTCGACGTTAGGCGGCGAGACGTCGAAATCGCTAACCCCATGAGGGGAGAGGAATAGCTCCCTACTTCGACGTTCAACGTCGAAGTAGGGACCGTGTAGTCGTTGCGCATCCCGCAACTTTGAAATAGCGGGGTCCGCCATGGCGACCATCAGCTGAGGGGTTGAGAGACGCTCTCTCTCGAGCCCCTGCGGGGCTCTATGGTCACCGTGGGCAGCAGCCCTTAGCCCAGGGCTTCTGGCTGCTGCTGCGGCAGCTGGGGATCCATGCTGCAGGCACAGGGTCTGCAACCAGTTGTCAGCTCTGTGTATCTTGTGTTGTTTAGTGCAACTGTGTCTGGGAGGGGCCCTTTAAGGGAGCGGCTTGCTGTTGAGTCTGCACTGTGACCCTGTCTGCAGCTGTGCCTGGCACCCTTATTTCGATGTGTGCTACTTTGGCGTGTAGACGTACCCTCGCAGCGCCTATTTCGATGTGGTGCCGCACAACGTCAAACTTGAACATCGACATTGCCAGCCCTGGAGGACGTGTAGATGTTACTCATCGAAATAGCCTATTTTGATGTTGCTACACGTGTAGTAAATAAGCTATTTCAATGTAGGCTTCACGTGTAGACGTAGCCCTAGTGTCCTGCGGCTACAACCAAAAACTAAACAAACCTTTGAATGGCTCAGGACTATCAATAGCTGTTGATGATGCTACAGAGATGCCAGTATGTGCTTGTATCACTTTTGCAGTTTCCCCTTCCAGACTGTAAGTAAATCTTTTCCTTATGATTTCACACGGACATAGTTGACTCCTAACCTAAACTGTTTAATGGTCCATTTAGTGATCATACAGAGAATATTTATCTTCATACTCTAAGAAGATTATAAGATCACATTGTGAGATCAAGCTCTGAAGTCAGGAAATTCCAAAAGTTAAGGTTTCTCCAGAATCATTAATTCAGCCCTGGTGCACATCTAATATATTTCCACTGTGTATTTTTTTTTATTTCCTAGGAACAGAGTAAAGAAAAATGGGGGCCTCCACCAATAATTTCATATACCTACCCAGTGCATGTTCATATTTAGGGATTTTCAACACAAGTACCCAAGTATACCTCTTTCCTTCTGTGCCACTTTGACCACTGATTTCTAAATGAAAATATTAGAGTGCTAGAGTTAGGACATTTTCAGCGGAGGGCTCTCATCTGCGTGATTTGCTATACCACTGTTTTGTGCAATGCAACTGTGTTGCTTATCTGATCAGTGTGCCTGACCGGGGTGAATGGGTAATATGTAGGTTAATTGCAGCAGTGGGAAAAGTACCCAAAAAGTTAATTGAGTAAAAGTACAGATGCTTGGCAGGGGTAGGGGGAGATCTGCTTAAGTACACATCACTGGTGCTCATCGGGAAAACTACTTGAGGAAAAGTAGACACACACGCAGACACATCATGATTGTACTCAAGTTTCAAGAAGGGAAAGCAGCTGCACTTTTACTCAAGTAACTTTTAGGTACTTTTTCCACCTTTGGTTAATTGTGGATGCAGTTCCTTCAGCGCTCAAGATTCTCAACAAGATTTTACATATTTCAAACACACTCACACACACAATTTTAATATGGTTTGGCAGCCAGAAATATTGTGATGCTTTCTTAAAGTTAATTAAAACTTCTTTAAGGTGACACAGGAACATAATTATGATGGTGCAAAGGAAGCAATGCATAGACGAGCCTTACCCAGCAGGTGGGTGATGGTAAAAAGTAGTAATTTGGCCCCTGCAGTTGTGGTGGGGAGACGTATACTACTGAAGGGATACAGGTGGGGTGCTGAGAGCACATATCACACAGCGTATCCCCCTCTTCCTTACTTTGAATCTGATTTTTGAGCCCCTGTTTTAAAACAAATATTTCTTTTTCTCAGTTTGCCAAAATGTGAGAGCCCCTTGCCAAATTTATCTGATGCAATACTATGAGATGTTTGAGAGCTAGCACACCAACTTATGTTAAACAGGTAACATCTGGTCAAACAAAAATGCTCTCAAATAATAACGGTGGGTGACAGAAGACAACTAAAACGAAACACAGTCATGACAAACACTACAAGTGGGAAAATTTGATAATTTCAGCCTCTTCAAAACATATGGGCTGTGTCTACACTAGCTCCCAACTTCAAAGGTAGGATGTGGGGAGATTACTAATGAAGTGCTGTGGTGCATATGCAGCACTTCAAGCTAATGCTCCCCCACGGCAACGTTGAAGCGGCAAACTTCCAAGTGCCAGCTTGTGTATAGCTGCAGGCAACCTGCCGGTACTTCGAAGTGCCTGGGCTACGTTGAAGTCCCTTTACTACTCAAAAAAAAAAAAGAAAAAGGATTAAAGGGACTTTGAAGTAGCCCAGGTACTTAAAAATACCGGTGTATTAGCCACAGCTACACACAAGCCGGCACTTCGAGTTTGCCCCTTCGAAGTTGCCGCAGGGGAGAATTAGCTTAATGAAGTGCTGCAGATGCACTGCAGCACTTCAAAGTGGTCTCCTGACACCCTATGTATCATGGTCCCGTCAAAGCTGGGAGCTAGTGTAGACACAGCCATGGTGTTACATATGTGAACATTGACTCTATATGGTAAAATTCAACAGTGGAGATAGGCACAGCTGCAATTCTAATCCACAGCTATACTTATTTTTAAAGATTGATAAAGATTTGCATGTGAGCATCCCATTCACAAGCACTTAAGCTTCAGACATTTGCATTAAACTTATTGTGTGAAGTTTATTCGTTAGCAGAAAAGACAGCCATTACTCACTTGAATATGAGGATTTTAGATAACTTGGGCAAGATTCACCAAAGTACTCAGGAACATAAGCCCAAAATTAAGGCACCACAGGCTTTCTCAAAACCACCACTCAGCAAATGCCTAACCCAAGTTTTCCCTGGTAGACATGTGAACAGCCACGTAAATTCTGACGCCACTAAATAGTGAACCTGTTTTGATTCTCAAAAAACCTGTTTCCCTGTCTAGCTCCCCAGCAGGGCTCAAGTTGATAGGCATTCAAAGAGCACAATTTGGAGCAAGGACTTAAGCCCAGGTCACATCTCCCCGGAAAGTCTAAGACCCTGGTGTGAGCCGATGCCCAGGTGCCAGCTAAAGGTCTGGTGGGGTAAAGGGGGGTAATGCCACACCAGCAGCTACGCTAAGCAGCCAGGGCAGGCTGGGTTCTTTGGTTTGTGTTTAGTTCGGGTACAGCAGCAAGAGGAAAATTACACTTAGAGAGGCTTTAACAGTTACTTTTATTTATACAAAGATAGAAACAATTTAACTAAGACAAATTATTAAAGTACAAGTTAGTACTCGCAGTTTTTAAAGGGGAAACAACACAATTTAACTTAAGAAAAGTTTTAGACAAACTAGCTAGCTTAAACTAATACAATTAATGTGTACACAAGAAAGGCAAGTTGCAGGTGTGATTTTCAGCCCTGCCTCTTAGACCTGGTGGAACCAGAGTCTTTCCCTCAATTCCTATAGGAAAGAAGTGCAATACAGGTGTAATTCTTACCCCTGCCTCCTAGATCCAGTGTGACCCAGAATCTTTCTCTCAATCCCTCAGGAGGAAGTAGATACGAACCAGGCATCCCCAGTCTCGGGAGTTAATTCCAGACCTGGCCAACAGATGTAGGTGATTGAAACTCAAAGAGGGGGTGGTCTGCCAAGCCCCTTTATACTCCTTTTGTCACGTACGCTTCTTCTTGGTCTCAAGTGGCCAATTGGGAGGAATATTTTGAACCCCAGGTTTCCCAGGGAAGGTGCAAGGCTCAATTCACACCTGTGAATTGTGGACAATTGGGCACCTTTGGAGGTGATGGGCAGGGGTTCCCCGTCCTTCCTGGGGAAGTGATCAAGGCGTGTCAATTACCGAGATCAGCCAGAAGGGCGGCCATTAGCTAGCCCATTCACTGTCTGGTTTTTGTGTATAGTAGAAAGGCTGGGCGAGACAGCACACCTACGTTCCCAGGACATCAAAGGCTACCTGTCTCCCCTGCTTATTTCTCTCTCTATCTCTCCAAGTGGCGGGGGGAGAGTAAGAAAAGGCCAAATGGGGGGTTCATGTCTGGCTACACCTGGTTATTGCTTAAAATGGGACAGGTTTTTATCTGACTCTTTGGCTGCCCTAGCAAGTTCTTTTGAAGGAAAAAAAAAAAAACAGGCCTTTGCCAAAAGAACCTGTGATGAATCTACACACGAAATGTGCTCTTTGGATCTGAAATTGAAAGAACGCAGCACTTTTTCCGGTGGCCCTCTTCCTCTCCCAGATGAGGAAGAGCGCTTTTTTTCTGAAAGGTTCTTTCAGAAGAAAAATGTGTGTGCATTTCCTGCCGGCCCCTTTTTTGGAAGAGCAGCCCTCATGGTGCCAGATTTTTCAATCCCCAGCTCATTTTTCCAAAAGAGAGGGGGCTGTGTGGACGCTTTCTATTGAAAGAGCAGATTGATTTTTGATCCACTTTTTGTTTGTGGACGCACTTTTTCGAAAGAAGATTTTCAGACAAGCTCTTCCAGAAAAACTTTTTTCAAAGGATCGCTGTAGTGTAGATGTAACCCTAAAGAAAAAGAGCTGACCTGGTTTTGGTGCCTAATTGCAGGAAAGAGAGAGAGAGAGTTCACTAAGAATCCCAGTCAGCAATTGATCTGGCTGTCCACCCTGACCATCTGGGGCCTAATACAGTTAGCACCTGAGTAACTTTGTGAACCTGGGCTCCAAAACCACCCAGCAACAAGTTTTTAATGGTGCCATGGGGCTGGGCCCATGCTGAGAACTGGCCACAACACCAAGACTATGGCCCTGCCCGCACTATGCTTCTTTCCGTCAAGACCCTGTCACTTCTTGCTTTTGTCTGCCCCCTTCCTCAGCATTTCATTCCTGGCTAGTTAAGACAGGTTTCCACTCCCCTGACTGGTCTTCTGAGGATCATTTTCTTAGTAGTCTATGTCTCCCCATGCTTTGTACCTGGATGTCCACCTCCAAGTTGAGGTTTCTACTATGTGGCAGTGTGCCTAGAAGTTAGGTATTGGAATGGCTAAAATTCCTTTGTGAAAGGCTGAGTAACTTCTACCTGAAGTACTTCTGATTCAACCTTCAATAACATCAGAAACTGACAGGAAAGAGTTAACAAAGGTTTTAGTTATATACATATGTCTATGTTTTCTGATGGATCTCACTGCTAATCTAATGTGATATTGGAGTGCAGAGGGGAGCTGAAGGGAGTTAGTTTTTGTGTGGTTCATGAAGCCTTGCATACAAAGACTGCCCTGAAGCAATACCAACCAGTATATGCACATTTGTAATTAAGGGTTGAATAAGCAATACAGTGAAAGAAGGCACCTAGTCATTTTGTGGAGGCTCATTCTGGTCATTCTTGCTGTGGGATCAGCATGACAAGAAATGCGAGATGACTGGTATGTGAAGGACAAGCAAATTTTTAGGAAGGGACATTCTTTACAGAAACCATCAGCACTTGAGTATCAATTAATAGTGGAATTGTGTGACCCATATTTGTGCACATAATACAGTAAGCTCAGATCCAGCAGCACCAGGACCAGGAGGTTGCCAGATATTCAAATATTCAGGATAATAGACAGGTATGCCTAGCAATGAA
Source organism: Carettochelys insculpta (assembly GCF_033958435.1). Taxonomy (NCBI): domain Eukaryota; kingdom Metazoa; phylum Chordata; order Testudines; family Carettochelyidae; genus Carettochelys; species Carettochelys insculpta. The sequence continues at coordinate 30,336,861 of NC_134141.1, read as the reverse complement.
TAACACTGTAGAAAAACAAGATTGGATGTTAAGAAACAAACAAAAATGTATGCAGAGTATTATATTTGCCATCAACAGTAGTATTGTATACTGTAAACCTATATTGTACACTGTAAACTTTGCTATATTTGCTGTATTTTTTCTTTCACTATACTGTACTTGTGGAAAACATTACTAAAATTCACTTCATCATTAGTTAAACAATACTGTGTACCACATTTAACTGTCACTATACATGTACTCTGCTTATATGAAGCTTAACTAAAATTTCCTTTAACTTAAACTTAACTTTATTTCACCACTTTATCGTTAACTTAAACTTAACTACAATGCCAGTTTATTTGAGAATTCTGGATAACTGAATGTCAGTTAAAACGGTTTACTGTAAAACCATGCCACCAAAACAATGTCATCTTGTTGATTTTTTTTCAGTGCTGTTCCCACTTCCCTGCACTATTATTGTCACCAAAATTGCCATGAGCAACAAACCTAATTCTTTCAATCTTTCCTCATAGCTTATGTGTTCTAGACCTCTAATCACTGTTGCTCTCCTCTGGACTTTCTCTAATTTGCCCATGTTTTCTAAAATGTTGCACCCTGAACTGGACAATATATTCCGTTTGAGACCTTATCAGCATAGACGAAGGAAGAAGAATTATTATTTCTGTCTTGCTTGCAACACTTCTGCTAATAAATCAGTGAATTATATTTGCTTTTTGGCATCAGAGTAGCGCTGTTGACTCATACTTAGCTTGCAGTCTTTGACCCCAATTCCCTTTCTGCAGTATGCCTTCCTAGGCATTCATTTCCTATTATATGCATATGCATGAAATTGATTATACTTTCCTACTTTGCGTTTGTCCTTATTGAATTGCACCCTTATTTACCTCAGACCATTTCTCCTGTTTGTCTAGATCATTTTTAACTTAATCTTCTCCTCCAAAGCACTTGCAATCCTTACCAGCTTGGTATCACTTACAAACTTTACCAGCATACTCTGATATGTCATTATCTAAATCATTGATGGAGATATTGAATAAAACTAAACCAATGGCCTGCTCCTGCTGGACCCCATTCAGCTTCCCCTTTATCACCCTCCTCCCTGCATCCACAAGGATTGTTACCAAGTCAAAGAAAGTTATCAATTTGGTGGACATGTTTTGTTCTTGACAAAACCATGTTGACCCTTACTTACCACCTTATTATCTTCTACATGTGTTGTCCTTATTCTCCTTTTTATAGCTTGGCACTATTACCTTATCCTTAGCCCTCTGGACACTCTCCTGTCTTCCATGAGTTTTCAAAGATAACTGTCAATGGCTCAAGTACCTTCAGTGAGCTCCCTGAGCATGTTAGGAAATATTTCATCAGGCCTGGTGAGAAAGGCATCTAGTTTGTCTAGGTAATTTTTAAATTATTCTTCCCCGTTTTAGCCTCAGAATCTACCTCGTTCTCACTGGCATTCATTGGCTACAGCTACACTACAGAGATCTTTTGAAAGAAGCCCTTCTAGAAGATCTCTTCCAAAACAGCTTTTTTCGAAAGAATGCATCCACACACAAAAAAAGCAGATCAAAAGAGTGATCAGTTCTTTTGAAAGACAACATTCATACTGACCCTGCTCTTTCAAAAGAATAGGCCAGGGATTGAGAAATCAGGACCCATGAGGAAAAGATGGCCTGTGGAGCATCTACATGTGTTTTCTTTCTAAAGAAGCTTTTGAAAGGGGGTGCTCTTCCTGAAATGGGAAAGGAAGAGCAATTTCAAAAGGAGTGCTTCATTCTTCTGATTTACTTTCAAAAGAATGCTTTTTGTGTGTAGACACACTGCTGGATCTTTTGAAAGAGCCCCCTCTTTAGAAAAATCTTTCTAAAGAACCTGCTCGTGAAGATGCAGCCATAATGTTTGATGTCCAATTGCTACTAAATTTTCTGGTGAAAACAAACATGAAGTTAGCACTTCTGCCATTTCCACATTTTCTGTTATTGTACCCACCCCAACCCACCAAATAACAGCTTTGGTCTAACCCTAACTTTGGTCTTCCTCTTGTTTCTAATGTATTTGTAGAAGGCTTTCTCATTTCACTGTATCTCATTACTTCTTGTACTCATTAATCTCATTTTGTGATTTGGCCTTTCTCATATTGACCCTACATGCTTGTGGTGTTTGCTTATATCCATCTTTTGTAATTTGACATCGTTTCCACATTTGGCAGGGCTTTCCCCCTCTCCCCTTCAAGGTTCGGATCACTGAAGATCTAGTTAAGCCAGATTATTCTCTTGCCATATTTTCTATCTTTCCCATGTGTTTGGATAGTTTGCTCTTATGCCCTCAATAATCTCTCTTTGAATTATTGACAAACTCTCCTGACCTGCTTTTCTCCTTAGACTTGCTTCCCTTGGGTTCTTACTTGCCAGTTCCCTGAGTTTGCTGAAGTCAGTCTTCTTGAAATCTATCTTTACTTTTTTATTCCTTAGAATCACAAACTGTATCATTTCTTGATCCCTTTTGCCCAAGCCACCTTTCATTTTCAAATTCTCTATCAGTTCCTCCCTATTTGTCAAAATAAAATTAAGTCTAGAACTACCTCACCTCTACTACAAGTGCTCATATGACCATAAAGTAGTCATCCAAGTTGTGCATCTGATTTTTTTCATTTATAGAAGGGAGATTGTGGTACTTTCCTAACTCACAGGTATGTTGAGATGTTCCATTTGTTCGTACTTGCAAAGTGCTTTCAACATTGCGTGCAAAAATTTCAACATCTTATCATCTAATTCTTGCAGTTTGCCTAGTCACCAGGTACTTTGGGTCAGACTAGCCTCTTTTTTCTCCTGTCACTATCTTTTATTTATTGCATATATACTTATCCCCACACTTCCAGCTGTCACTCCTCAATGTAGCAATTGCAGCACAAAATGTCCCCTCCAGCATTTGTATTAGGACAAAATTATTCATCTGGGTGGTGTACTTGATCTTGATTTCACTCCCCATACATCCATGACTTAAGGCACCTGCAGGTGACTGCTCTAACAACTTGTTGGTTTGTTTTCAATAGGATTATGTCTGCACAATGCTTATCTGTGGCTGTTTGAAAATGAAGCCCTGCTGAGGATGCACAGAGCTGCATGAGCTCCACAAATATGAGCATGAGATCAGCCTGCCTGACCGAAAGAAGAGAGATGTTGCTGTCTGCAAACAGAACTGGAATTTACCCATTTCTAAACTGCTCTCTTAACATGCTGAGGCAAATGCTGCTCTTACAAACCCACTTTGCCTGAGAACACCAAAGGAGACATTCTGAACACTGGCTGCCTTGGTGAGAGGGAAGGGAATATTTTCCCTCCAGTTCCCTGACAAAGCTCCAGGAGCAAAAATCCAAGCACAATCCAGACCTACTGCTCCCTGGAGTGCTAACGTTCTGGGCCAGCTCACAAATTCCATAGCCTTCATAGGATACTGCCAGGTTCACTGGAGGCTCCTGGGCCCCACCTATGCTACACCTTTGATAATCTCTGCCATCAGGCCCTGAGAGGAGGACATGCTGCTTCTTTCAAAGGCAGGGAAAAGGGGAGCTGTATAAATGGTTCCCCCACCTGACTACTGACTGAGGGATTCTAGATGCATTTTCTTTGCAGAGGCAAAGTGCATCAGAGCCTCTCCACTCTCGGTATAGCTGCGCATTCCCTCCTGGAGCTGCAAGGAGAAGAATAGCAAAAGTTCAGTCTTTAAATGCAATGCGTACAAGAATAGATTCAGTGTTTTATACTGCATCTATTTCTATGTTCCCTGTAAGCTACATATCCGGCTCTCAAGGGCTGCACAGATGGGGTCAGGCTTTGCTCCCCTGGCCCAACCCTCCAGAGCCACAACAAGAGAGCAGTGCCTCTCACCTGGCCCTGAACTGCTGCAGTGAGAGAGGATTGGGGGATGCCCTGTCTCCTACTCCAGCCCCGGAGCAGCCTGCATGTCATACCCCTGATCCTTAGCTACCCCCACATCAGAGTCCTCACTTCTGAGCCACCTCCCACACCCAAACCTCTCAGGCCCAGCTTCACCCCATCACCTGCACCCTCAGCCAGAGCCCCCAATTCGCCACACTAGAAGCCTCTGCCTCAGCCCTGAGCCTACACTCCAGAGCCCTCAACTCCACCTCCCCCACAAACTGCCAAGATGCAGAATGAATTTTGGTACGTGCACCAATAGAGGTGCTATGTAACATAAAACCACCATATTGGTGCACGTAATAAAATTCATTTCATGCATGGTTATTTTAGTGTGTTTACTATGGCCTAAGGTTATTTTAGTGCCTTAACTGTGGATTTCCATGTTTTTAAACAATTATTTGAATTTTTGTAATCTCAAATATTAAAGTAAAAAAATGTCATTTTCCTATGAGGAAATTTGTTTACATGGGCTTTTTTTTTTTTTTTTCGGACTGGATACTGTTTCTGTTGAATCATCTTGACTTGTACAACCACTACTACACATTTCAACATGTGGTAAATACAGAGCATCCCAAATCCCAATTTCCAAGGCATAGCACACTAAATCATGCAATAATCCACACATCATTGAAATCGTATGTCAGTTTTTTGATTTTTAGTTTGCTGTTTGGTAGTGTAGACTCAGAAATGGTATCAGTCTAGAAAACCCATCACATCTCAAATGTTTAGATGTGCTATGACAGTCTCCTGAAGTCCTGTGCCTCATTTTTAACTTGGCTTGTAATCAGATCATAAGATCTTATTGGAGTTGTTCTTGTCTAACTGTAGTGTCAGATTGTAAGCAAGAGTGTTGTTGCCTTTTGGTTATTTGTCATTCCACTTATTCCATTTGAAATTCAGGAGAGGGATTTCCCTTTTAGATGTCAAAAGAAAGTAACTATAGAGTTCATCACTGATTTGGGAATAAATTAAAGGTTCTCTCCATACAAGGATGTTTAACATATATGTCTGGGGCCCACAATAAATAAAGAAGTGAAGGCCCAAAATTAATGTTTCATATTTTGGGAGAGAGCAGAGGACAAGTTTGAATATTTTGAATCAATGTTTTTATCGTCTTGGAGGACGTGCCAGAAATTTAACACGAGGACAATTTCCAGCCCAGTTTGGTAGATCCTAGAGGCACAGGCAACCTGAATAATCCTTTGGATTTTTAATCTAAAACATGCTGGCTTTTCACACTTCTGTCCGTACCACATTCTACAGTGTAGGTCTTTCAGCTTCTCACAAAGGCTCTCACAACATTCACCAGGCCTGTGACATGACATGGACCTCGGAAGAGAGTTACTTTCTCCTTGGGGCTCTGATCAAGTCCTGTTTCCCCATTTATATGATCACTGGCTCACTGGCAGGGGAACCCCAGCTTCTGTTTCCTCATGTGTTTTAAGTTTCTGAGGTCTCAGAGAGCTGCAACACTGTTTCCTCCATTGAACTATCTACCACATTTCCTGGGCACCAAGAAGTCTGTTTTTGCCCCTCTGCCCAAGATTCCTAGGTCAGCCATGACGCACACACACCTCCAAGGTAACCCAGAAGCTTAAATACAGCCCATCTCACAATCCCACTGAGAATATGAGCCAGAACTCTCTCAGGAGGCTCATGTACATAACACACAGACACAAAGCCCACACTCGAAGACTACTGCTTTTTAGCTTCATCCCATGAAGCACAAGAGAAGACATGATTTAGACCACATACACACTGAATGCACTGCCCCTTATTACATCACCTGTCCTTTGGGAGGCCATCAGGATTCGGGAAGTTAGACAGGTGTCTTGTGCAGCACCTTACATATTACATTGCTTTTCACTTCGAGTTTGCAGAAAATGGCCCCACATAAGAGCAACCCCTGCCCTTTTTATAATTACTAGCTACCCTGCTGAGCTTGTTCATGTGATTTCACTGCCCAGGTAACCACTTCTCTGAAAAATCAGATTATCTGGTTGGAAGCTAGTCTACGGATAGAAACATTCCATTGTGAGAGGAGAACATTAACATCAGATTCCCCTCTCACCCTTTGGAACTGCAACCCAACAAACAAACTACTGAGAAGGCAAAAGCCTGCCCCTACAAAATGGAATTTATAGGTTGGTAAAGCTTCATGCAGAGAATTCAATTTCTTTCACAGAATTCAAAAATGTATAGACAATGCCATAAGTCTCACATTTCCTCTCCCTTCAGAAAACTCAGGGTAGTTTCTCAACCCCCCAAAACCACGGACTTTAATCATACCCTCCCTCATTTCCCATAGAGATGCCTGCTGTTACATAGTCTCACAGTTACTGCATTATCTGAATCTCACATGATTCTTCCACTTTCAGACTAGGCTGTGGGCTGCAGTCCCCTGTGGTCAACCACCACGAAGGTCTAATTTATGTTCAATATCTGCAGTCTTCTTCCCTCTGGGAGCTGTGACAGTGCTATCTAGTTACCAATCTTCTTAAAAGCAGGGTATTTAGAACAAAGCATCATAGAGAAAAACAGATCTTAAAATACATTTTATGCATGTCAAGGTTCAAATTCTGTAAAGGACCATCTTCTCCCTACTGAATGCTGGGCTCTGGGTGAAAGGTTTCTTCCCTTAATTCACAAACCTGTTTTGTGTTCATATTTTCATTTCCCTTGAATTCAGAGAAAATGGCACCCCCTAGAGTAGTTCCTGCCCTATTTTATAATTTTTTGTTCCCTTTGTCAGGTGAACAATTATTGAGCTTCTTCAAGTGTCAGTCTATCTTCCTGTCAGAGCTCTCCGACTACCCTTGCCCTCTCCTACCTTACTTCCAGGAACATTGTCTTAAATCTCATCCAATCCTTTAATAACTGCCATTCCCCAAGATCAGGTCACTATTTAATTGTTTATAACCCTGTGATCTGGTAACTCCCAAGTTTGACAAAACAGAGCTGGGCACTTGCTGAAGACAAAATGTGGGATTCTTGCAATGAACAGTTTTCTCTGTGTCCTTCAAGTGTTTGTCCATTTTGCCTTATCTGGGAAGACATTGTGTTGTGTTCCTGAACTGAAGCATTATAGGTGTATAATGACCATTTCACTAACTGCCAATGTAATCCAGATCAATTGGGCCATACAGAAAAGTGTAATAATAACCCATTATAGTTATAGTAATTTTATTTCACTGCCCAGGATCACATACAATGTTTATAAAATTACAACATCTCAGTATTACTATATTATTATATCGCAGTTTCAAACCCATCACACAGGCTAGTTACTCCCTTGGTATGTTGTAAGTTCACAGTGTCCACAAGTATTGCATTTCTGGTATCACCACACACTCATATATAGATTTTAAGGCAACATAATTTTAGTTAAGACCAGCTATTCTCAGTTCTTCTATAACACAGATCATAGGATGGCACGGAGATGATCATCCATCAGTTTGAACAAAATCATCTTATTTCTTCTGAGAGTCAACCAGTCCATAAGAAAAGACTCCAAGTGATGAAGACGACCCTGTCCTCCATCAGCAGTAGGGTATTCCTATGGTTTATTGCCCTCACTGTTAAAAATGTGCTTTTTTTGTTTCCATTTCTACAGCTTCAGTTGAAGATCCTGCATCTTGCAATAGCTTTGTTAAGTAAGGACCCCTTCAGTATCAGATGTCTTCTTGTGTGGATGCATAAAGATAATGATTATGTCACCTTCTGGCCTTCTAAACTGATTGAATGCTTTAAGCTAAATGAGCTCTTTTTCAGCGACCAACATAACTAACCAATCAAGTAGATTATGTTGTCCGATAATACTTATTCCATCTCATCTTCTATACATATTGATTATTAGGTTCTCTGTTAGAGAGTCTAAACATGAGTCAATCTTTGCTCAGCATATTAACATAGACAGTATCTTCTAGGTATTTAGAAATTACAGATAAAAATGTGGTTTATTCAGATAAATACCCAACAGAACATCCACCTAGACTAATTAGGACAAACTTATCCCACGTTTATCCATCACTACTATTACACTGATAACAGAAAGAAATAATTTTGGGATTTTTTCAGATATGCAGTTCATCATTACTTTCTAAAGCTAAAGTACTTACATTTCATTTTCTGTGCCTTACTTTTCTTTGTTTGCTGGAGAAGTGAAACAATAAATGACATTTGCATTATGTTGTGCATGCTCATAAATCTTGTTGTGAACCAAAACTAGTGGGACCTCATATTTGACATTTTTATGAATGTTTGACATGTAATAATCACTACACTCATAATATATTTAGGGAACAATATGAAATCCCTCCTGTATCTAATTTAACACATACAAGTGGTAAACAAACACTGACGAGGTACTGGTTAAAAGGTATGCTTATATTGCAAGAACAGTTTTCAAATACAAATACTGAGGGTTTGTAGATTAGGTGAGGGATTTTCTTTCTTTTTTTGTTTTTCTCAGTATGAAAATTATGACCCATCTTTCAATGCTTCAGGCTAGACCAAGAGCAAAGCAGCTAGGGAAACAAAAAAAAGGAAATCCTATCTTAACCCATTCCAAGGCAAGATAGTACGCTGGGCCTGCACTTCCTGAGCCTGGAGACAGGTGTGGGGATCTGTCTTTCTGTCATGACCATCCTCTACAGAGGAGCTGGCTGAGCAAGAACTTAGCCAGGGAAACTGCTTCCCCTGGACACTGGCTAACAACTAGAGGCAACATCCTAGATTTCTGAAGAATGTTTGCAGTAAAAGCTTTGCTAAGTGCCTCTCCTACAGTTGTCCTATGTGGCTTTTTTCCTGCCCCAGTACTTCTCAGGCAGAATGCTGCTTTTTACTGTTGCATGTGCTGTACAATTCCACTACACTCCTCCCATGGCTCTGGCTGTAACAGCAGCCATAATGGAGACCTTTCGTTTTCAAACACTTTGTAGACAAAAACCAAACTACTTCTAAATAAAACGCTTGGTACGAACTAGGACATACCAACTTCTCAGTTATACATTCTGTATTCACTTTTTCTTAATCTTTTTCCTTGCAGTTATCCATATGTTTCAATTTCCTGTAGGAATGCCCTCAATGCTTAATGAACACCTGTGTGTGCTTTGAGGTTGTACCTCTCACATAGACAATAGCTTAGGTGTCTGCAACACATTTCAGAAGTGGTTAATTATTCAGGATGTATTCTTTAGTTTTTAGTTTTTTCTACCAGTGTAATATAAAATTGATTAATCTTTAACTGCTCTTATGAAACATTAGACTGTAAACTCTATATAAGTGCTTTGGGATCTTGTTTGCTGTCTACCATCTGCCTAGAACCCTGGAAACCCAGTCCCTGGCTGGGTCTTGGTCATTCTATTTCAATAGAAATAGTAGAAAATTTCAAATGTTAAAAAAGTCAAATTTGAAAAGATTTTTGCCAAATACAGATATGGATCCAAGTTCTAAATCACACCACAACCATGGTGTATTAGTATAAGTATGTGATCACTGTGAAACACAGCTGCAACTGAAAACAGGCCAGTTAAACAAGATATACTATCAAAGGTTTTTCACTATTGTGCAAGTGAAAATCCACCTGCCTAAATTTCACAGTTACTGCAATTTCACATTCACTCACTCAATTTGTTTACATAATTAGTGCACATATGGGTGACGCACAGATCCATAAGTGGAGCAAACTTTGGGTCTGTTTCTACTTCATCTTACATTTGGAGTTTGGTCACGGACTTCAGTGTTATATTTTCTCCTCTGCTGATGAGTTCAAAGTCACATGTGTACACTTTAGACACAGGAGCGGGAGTGTGATCAAATTCCCCCAAACTGAGCCTCAGTCTACAGGTTGAACCCCTCTAGTCCAGCATTCTCTGGTCTGGCAACATCCATGGTCTGGCATGATTTTAGTTAGCTGGACGACCACTTATGGGTACGGCCAGGTTTCCTGGGGTCCCATAAAGTTTCTTTACAGCCACCAGTCCTGGCTCTCAGTGTTCTGTGCTGTTATTTAGCTGTAATTTCCCACTGAATGTCTTCTATGAGCCCTGTAGGCAGTGGAAGTGTTGGTAATGTGCCAGACAATATTGGCCTTCCATGATTTGACAGATTCTCTAGTTTGGTACCGGTCAGGTCCTGAGCGTGGCACACTGGAGAGGTTCCACTTGTACTGGTTTAGGATACTTTCTTTCCAATATGCTGCAGCACGGTGACATGTGCAGGTTCATGTGCAAAACCCTGATGGCTTTCCTCAGTATTTGTCTAGTCAGGAACAACTCATTGATGTACAGTGGGAATTTTGCTGAGCAAGGACTGAGCTAAAAAGGAGCAAAACCTGAAAGAAGCTGGACCCACTTTTTACAGAGGTGAAGTTCTGTTTCAGAACAAATTTTGTCAGCCTGACTCTTGCTTTTCAAGTAGCATTTTTATCAAGGTTGCTTGTTTGCTATGATGTTATAAGGATCACTTTCACATAAACATCTCCAATAGCACATACAGCTAGAGAATACATTTCATTGACAAGTGGGAGCTCTCTCAGCAGTGCTTACACTGCTTCATATTTGGAAATGTATGAAGTGAAGTAGCAGTGGAGTGTTTGTGTCCTGTTCCTCCTCATCATTCTGAGTTTGTTTTAAGCACTAAGCATTATTCCCTACAAAGACATTAGTGCACAGCTAGAGTAGCTGCATTAGTGTCAGGATAAATTACTATGCAGTGCTCTGAACTCCACCATTCAGCTGCAGCACTCAATGTAGTAAAAGCTGAGGGCACCATTATACTTCTTCTCCCAGCCATCTTTCTTTTCATGAGAATTTGTTTTTCCTTTTTTTAGTGGACAAAAATGAGGCACAGAATACCTGGAGGTGCAGCCATCTAAGTCAAGCTCTTTCCAGGACCCATGAGCATGCTGGGAACAAAGGGATTGCATCAGACTTCAGCTGTTTTAGTCTTCATGTTTTGTTTAGAGCACAGATTAAGGAATAATGTGAAAATTAAATACAGACTCGAATATCCAGATTTGATCATGTTATTTAATGAACCAGCACATACTTTAATTAAAATCATTTGCCATGTTGCTATGAGAAGAGGCCTCATTAAGGCAGAAACTTCAGAAAATGTTCTGGATGACTAAGTCCCTCCAGGGGCACCCAGGAAATGGGCACTGGAATAGGAGCTCTCACTCCTCTGAAAAGGTGCAGCAGCACTAAGCCATTGAATCAGAGCAAGTTAAATAAATTATTTTAACTGGGGCTTGAACTGGATCAGGACGTGTCAATATGGTTTCTCAGCACCTCTCCTGAGCTATATTTGTGTTATGCAGAACCTCTTGGTTTTTCTTTTCCCCTTCTTTAAATAAGTCTATGAGCCTGTCTGTACTTAAGACATTGCAGTGGACAGACTGAACAAATCCTTTTTTGCACTCCAGGAGCTTGTAACAGTATTAACAGTGTCTCATCTGGGAGCTGGCAACAGGGATCTTACAGGCATCTCCCTGTGGTCAAGATTCTGTAGCAGTTGGCTCTGGCACAGTGTAGTGACATAAGGCAAAATGATAAAATGACTACATCTGCCAGATTGAATGCCGAGAACTGACTGATCTTGGTTTGATGGATTTTAAAGGTTTTCTCCTGAACTGCTTGTTCTGGTAATAAGCAGGGATGTAATTAATGGTTCAGATAGATATGACCGGAACTTCCACCAAAACATTGAAGTGAATCTGAACATTTCATATAGTGGTATAAAGGGGAACTGGGCAGTCTAATAAAAGATTTCCCATCACTCCTGTGTATTTTTATAGGTACATACTTGGTTAACTGTGTTTCATATTTTTATCTCTGTTTTCCTTGCATTTGGCTGAGTACAGAAATAGCAAAACACAGTGAGACACAGTAATCTAGTTTCTGACCTGGCAGATTCCCAGATGCACTGGAAAGCTTACAGGAGTCCATCGTTTTGAACTTTAATGCCGAGTGGTTTATCAGAGTTGGATAAGTATCCCCACTTTGGATATTTACTACACTAAAAGCACCAATGCCAAAGGATGCATCTGAATAACACCTGCAAGCAGAAAGAAAATTGCATACATCACATCTACTCCTAAAGACATTTACTAGACCTAACTGCAATTTGAGGAGATAGCCATAGATTAGCTATAAGTAGTTGTTCAGGGACATTAAGAAGGCTTTCCTTCTGAACTGTCCCTTAGCACTTCTCTGCTCCCCGCTCCCCCCAAAAAAAGAAATTAGAGGGAGAAATAGAAATAATGTAGAGTGTTTGCTTTGTTTATACAGTGCAGAGTCAGCATTTAGTAGTCATGCTCTTGAATGTGATAAAGAAGCTAGCTAAATGCACCTACCCAGAATGCTCTCCTGGTATTAAAAACCATAGATACAGCAGGGACCTGATGAGAGACAAGAGTTTCTAGGGGTATTTTCCATGTGAGAGATACTGGTAGGCAGAATTACCTTAGGAGCTGTGAGAAGAGCATACAGAAGAGACATTCTTGCACTTCCATTTTGGATGTATGCTCCCTAAACCCCTCTTGGCTTCTCATCCAGTACACCCATGCCTCCTCCCCTGCTCTGTCACACTCCCCCTGAAATGGTTAACATGACAGAATGCACAAGACAGAGCCCAGAAGGTGTCAATGCAAAAAAATAGGATTGTGGTTTTCCCTTTTGCACATACATAAGGGGAAGTAGTTCTCTTTGGGCCTTCAAAATCTGTGCCTCATTGCCTTACTCAGGACTAGTCATGAGTTGAACTCATTGCATCATAACCCATTAGTGCCAGTGGTTACACTAATAAAAAATATCAAGAATAGGGAAGACACTAAAACAATTGTGACTGATTTATGCTCAGAGTTGCCAGATCTCTTTTTTATATGGATTATAAATATACTTCTGCTCACTAGGGCTATGTCTACTCTAGGAAATAAAGTTGAATTTATTAAAGTTGACTTTATACCACTAGATTTTATAAAGTCAATGGTGAGTGTCCACCCACGTTTACAAAGTCAACATAGTGTGCCCTCATTACCTTAGCTGAGTTTCACTGGGTCAGCAGTGTATTTTGGGTACGTATCCCTCCCGTTTCTACATCCCCGTTGCATTCTGGGTTTCTATACCAGTATGTTATGGGAAAAAAATGCACTGTAAGTGGCTGTGGGTGTCTGATGTCATCATCCCTGAGTGCATTTCCCTCACACCCTGCTCCCTTTGAAAACAAACTGACAAATGCATTTTTGCACCACTTTTCCACAGCCTGCCCCTAGAACATACCATTACAAGGCTAGCAGGCCAGTCCTAAGAAATGTAAAATGCAGAAATAAAAATCTGAAAAGTTTCAATGTGGAGCTATTGAAAAGTTGTCTTTTGGTATTGTTGAAAGGCTTTATTTTGATAGCATTATTTTGATTCATTTTATTTCAACCCAGCAGCTGTGTGGTAGTGTTGGAGGCAACTGGAGATCCTGGGCTTATTCCTGCTTCCTGTTTCCTACTCACCTGGGGAGCAGCAGAGGTGAAAGCAACAGTCAGAACGGACACATTGGGTGCATCATGGGATACTTCTGGAGCCAATAAAATCAAAGTCAATAACATTGCGTCTACACTAGCATTAAATTAATTTGTAAATTTGAATTTGGTGTTACCCCTTTTGAAAAAGCTGGAGTAGAAAAGTCGATCTTAGGACCCCTTAAAATGAACCTAATGATATGTGTAATGAAGACAGGTATATTATAGAATGAGCCTAATGCCCTTAAAATTGACTTTATGCACTAGTGTAGACATAGTATGTATGTATGAAGAAGTCTTTGTTCAGTCAATCCTAGCTGTTACAGTGGCAAACAATAAATAATAATCGCATTTGTGTCAGTAACTGCTTCCTTTATCAGGTAACCACTTGGATGTTTATTACATATATTTAATACATATTACTTCTATTCCTTAATCATTCATCCAACTTCTATTTCACTGTTTCATAATCAAAGTGGTTTCCCAGTTCTGGCATTCAGTTTTACAAAAATTACCATGATAGTACCCAATAATATGTAATTATTTGCAATCCCCAAATAAACCCTGAGTGCAATTGAAAAAAAAATCCCACCTTAAATGTTCTCATTGTTAAAGTTGCAACATTAAAATTTTTAATTTAAAATTATATGTCTATACAAAACCAGCATAGAGCTGAATTGAAGATTCTACTTTCATTCTCTCTCAAGGTGATATTTAAATATAAAATAAAAGATCAAAAAACTGTATGAAAGCTAGACAAAGTATTTTTAAAATAAGTTATTAAATGGCTTTTATCATTAATGTTTGATATTATACAGAAAGATTTTTACATTTGTAAAAGTGCAAAGTCCTTCAAAAATTCTGAAGATGGAAAAATAGAAGTTTAAGAAAGTAATATACAAAGCAATCAGGTAGGAGTGTTTTCATAGAACTCTTTTATTGTTACCCCAGTCAAAGTCATGGTCTACATTTAAAAATTACTTGGTGTTGAAGACTGATGATAAATTCACCTGCACAGGGATTAATGGCAAATGGAACCAGAACAGCCCATGGTCAGGACTCTCTCAGAAAACCACAGTTCGGACTTGTACCAAGCATGTTCTGCATCATGCAATGTAATGCATCTAAGACTCAGTTTTGATCTTTACCACCCTAGGCTATACATTTGTTCCAGTTGAGGACCATACCCAGGGTTAGTTGGCCATCCTCTTCTATGACAAGATAGAAATCTCAGGATTGTCTGGTTGTCTCCGTGACATTTCCATTTGACGGGTTGCGATTTATGAAACTGAACGTCATTAAAAAGGTCTTTGTCACAGTGTTACATAGTGCATATAAAATCTTCATTCCCCTCCTTCCTGAATTTCCTCGTTGTGATGTCACTTTTACTCCATCTCTGATGCGTATAATGTGTCAGAGCAGTCATGCCCTCTGATGGTGTTTTTGACAAAATGTTGGCATTGACATGTTAAAATCTTTACATGATTAAATGGACAAGAAGAGATGAAACATGGAAATCCTGACAATCCTGTCGTTTCACAGATAATTGTTGTAAGGCAGTCTTTGTTTGCAAGATGTCCTCAGGGGCTCCTTTCCACTAGCTGTGATTTGTTCAGAATACAGCTTCCTGAGTTTAAACAGGGAGCAAGCTTTCCTGAAATATCATTTCTACCCTGAAATCCCCCCATTGGGTCTTGGTAAATCTTTGAACTGCAGATCCTGTTTTTCATTTATAAGATAGACCTCTGTGGATGAAAAGAGTATTTTTCTTCTTCACCTAATACTATTAGCAACAAAACATGTCTTAATTGACCATCCAATGGATCAAGAAAACACATTACATTTGCTGCGCAGAAATGGTCTTTAACTGGAGATGAGATGGAACAGTGTTGGAAACCTAAGGAAATTTTAAAGCAGTTATCACACACGGGTTGCTTACTGTTTGGCATTAGGTGCCAAACAGCTGCTTTTACATTAGTTGTTTACTGTTCCTTTGTCCAGGGCTCTGGGATCTCATTTAGAAAGAGCTGTAGAAATGTACAGCTTCTTACACTGGATTTTACTTCATGCTGGATTTTGTTTCTAATATGTCCATAGGAGGAAGAGAGTGACTCCAAACAACTCAGATCAGGAAAGTGATTACACTGAGGTTGTAGCAATGCTGCTGCCACCACTAGCCCAATGCACTGCTTTGGGACTGAGCTGAGTTTAAGCATGTTAAGGATGCCTGTCATTCTTCAGAAATGCAGTCAGTCACATATTTCAAAAGGTACCAAGTGTGTCTAACCATACTGGACAGGAAAATACGGAAACAAATTTGCAGTAGAGAATTGATACTTTGTAAATATTTGGCATTACATTCCTCCCTCAAAACCCAAATAGCCATATGAGCATCACCATACCCTAGTAAAGTTCAATATTATACATATTTTGATACCCGGGGTAGGCTATGGTAAACATAACTGATTTCTCATCTGTTTAAATCTCAGTTACATATAATGATTTCACTAGTTTCTTAGGTGGCTGAAGAAAGTTAAGGCTCTGTTTAAGGATAGAGAAGACCAGCAGACCATCTAGTCTGACCTTCTGTATAGCACAGACCAATAACACCTCCCAGTCACAAGTACACCAAATTAGATGAAGATATTACAGCCCTTTGGAGACTAAACTGGCAAGAGCCACAGCCAGAGAACTGAGGAACCAATGTCTATTGATGCCCAAAACAACTGTATTGGCAGGGAAATGACTAAGTGAGCTATACCTAGATTCTTGCAAGAGACCCGCAGTTCACATTGCAGAAGAAGGGGTCCCTACAAATCTCACCCGAGAGAAAATTCCTTCCTGATGTCAAAAATAGCAACTCAAGCTAGACCCTGAGTAGATGAGCAGAACCTGGGCACCTGAGCAAAATTCTCAATGCCACCTCTGAGCACCACACGAAACCATACAGTGTCCCATCTCCAATCAGGTTATCTTTAGTTCGTCAGAAGAAAGACTACACACACACCAGCCTATATAGGGATACCTCCACCTCCATTTGACCCCTGCAGACCCTGATGAAGCCCAGGAGTGAAAGACTTTAGGAATGTAAGATATGAAAGGACCCCTTAGTGCTGCCAAGTCCATCTCTCTACTATCACAATAGTCATCTCAGTGGTAATTTCCCACTCATATTTATCAAGCTGCATCTTAAAACTAATCGGCTACATCTACACTAGCCAAAAATTTCAAAATGGCCATTTTGAAGTTTACTAATGAAGCGCTGAAATACATATTCAGCACCTCATTAGCATGCAGGCAGCCACAGCACTTCGAAATTGACGCGGTGAGCCGCTGCGCGGCTCATCCAGACAGGGCTCCTTTTCAAAAGGACCCCAGCTACTTCGAAGTCCCCTTATTCCTACGAGCAGATGGGAATAAGGGGACTTCGAAGTAGCCAAGGTCCTTTCGAAAAGGAGCCCCATCTGGACGAGCCGCACGGCAGCGAGCCGCATGAATTTCAAAGTGCTGCGGCCGCCCGCATGCTAATGAGGCGCTGAATATGTATTTCAGCGCTTCATTAGTAAACTTCAAAATGGCCATTTTCATGGCCATTTTGAAGTTTTTGGCTAGTGTAGACACGGCCATAGTGTTGTTTGACCACAGAAATCCTATTGGAAAGGCATTTAAGAACCTAAAAACCTAGCAAAATGAATTTTCCAAATAGAATATGAAATATATAGAGAAATACAATGACTCCATTATAGAGGAAATATTAAAAGAATAATTGCTGGCACATATAACAGTGTAACCTACCTATAGTTTCTCAATAATAGTAGAATGATGGTCTGGAATACAGTGATTCACTTCACATCAGCGCAACCCTACTAATTTCAGTGAGCTTGGGATCAGGCCCCAAGATGACTCACTCTAATAGCCTTTTTAAGGAATGCCTTGATAGAGCACTCAAACCCATCAATACAGACTCTCAAATAGAGTGGAAATTCGTCTTGATTCAGATCCAAAAGGCTGTAAAACACAGTTTAGAAAATAAGTTCAAAAGCTCAACCACATTGCTACCATTTTATATTTAAATATAGTCCCTTTCCTCCAGTGTTCATTAGAGATAGCCTTATAGACTACAGCAGTCACCTTTAAAATATAGCCATCTCTGATGTCAGACATGGCAACTATTTAGTTCAAGCAGCATACTACTTGACTTTCCACAGGCAAGTCAAAGTAGCTTTGTAACTGGAAATATAGGTCGATTTTAAGTTAGGACAATGCAATTTCCTTGCTTGGATTTTGGCCTGGACACCAGACTCAATTCAATAACTCTTTCAGAAAGTGCCATGGGACTTTTAAAAATCACAATCAGCAGTTTGGTTGTATTCATAAATTACAGTTAAACCCTTCCATCAACAGAAGCCCCGAGACAATGCCGAAGCATTAATTAAAGACAAACAGAAAAGTGCACATTCTGAATTTTCATCATTTCCTTGCCTGATCTTTTTCTTGCATATTTCCCTTCCCCATCCAAATATATAGAAAGTGTGACCATGTTTAGCTTATGTTAGCCAATGAGACTGCAGTGCAGCACAGGGAGATAAAACTCGTGATGATCAATTCTTTGCCTTTGACACCTTACAAAAATTCTACATCAAGAGTGCACACCCTCCCTTTCAAAAGAGACCAGAAAAGGGACCAGAAAAGAGCACTAGATACCAGATTTTGCTAAAGAGAACCACCATAAATGAAGTATCAGCGAAATCAAGCAGGGAAGAACTCAGCTGGCAAATGCTGTTTAATTTTGACAAATAACACAATGTTTCTTAGGCCAAAGAATAAAAAGAGGAAATATCTGACAAATGGAAAAGCTCTTCAGCATACTGATCAGAAAACAGTTTTTGCTGTAATGGAAGCAAAGGCCCCCAAGCCTTCTGCACAATGTGCAGCTTCAGCGATGAAGGGAAACAAGAGGCTGGGTTGTACTGCTGGAGGAATACATTATCAATCAAAGCAAGGCAAACCCAGAATGATTTCTGGGGAAATGCAAGTACGTAGCAAACTGTTCTTTTCCCTTCTCTTGCTCTACCCCATCTCCCTTCCAGTCACTAGCTACCTCAGAATACCTTCATTGATATCCATATTTTGCTTCTGACTGATATGTCATGAATCCAGTTTTGTTTCTGCTGCTGCTAAGCTAGCTTGCCCCATCTGTGCCCATGGGCCTGTCTATCCTGGGAAACCTTTCTACCTCATTTTAAAACTGGTTCAGCTAAGTACATTTTAAAACCAGTTAGTCAGAGTGTAGACTTGGTTTTCCGCATCCTGACTCATTTTAACTGAACTGGTGGATAGGGAAATATGCACCAATGAAATGGCAGTAGTATTGTGTTATGTTGATGGTTTGATCTTGTACCTTTGGAAAGTCAGGAGACTTTGATGTGACCCAATTCATTTGCTGAAAGAAACAGCTGCCACTAAGCCAAACAAAATCTTCTTAGTTCAAGAGCATTAAAATTCTTTAAGACAACCAAGGAATAATAATTCCTGTAGCAAAAAGCAATAAACCAAATCCTATGGAAAAATTATTGTAATGAAGATATGGAGGCAAGGATGAGCTTCTCAGTGAAAGGATGTTAAACTGAGCAAATCAAATCATAGAATCATAGAACAGTAGAGCTGGAAGAGACCTAAAGAGCCATCGGGTCCAGCCCCCTAATAAATCATGATAAAGCAAGCAGAGTTAGACACAAGGCCTTCTCCTCCAACAAGCCTCATATTCATTTACTTCAAACATATTTAAGTCTATCTCCAGAGATGCTAAAAAGAGAAAAACCTCACAATTTCCAAGTGTTCAGATTTCTATTATAGTACACCTATTGGCAGACCAAAACCCCCTTATTTTCGTGCTGAAGCTCAGGAGCTGTGCAGAGAGGAGTTGAAGAAGGGGAGTGGGAAGAGTATGATAGTAAGCTCTTTCTGATAGCTAAACTATGAAGTGACATCAGCAAATCAAAGGCACTTTGTCCTCATTTGCAGTGATGAAGGATATGCAGTTATCCTGAGGGGAATAGAGATTCATAGCGAAAAATTGTCATTTTGAATTAGAATGAGTTAAAGGATTATCCTTGGGTTCGAATTTGTATCAGCTTTCCTTATTCCAAACATAATGAGGAGGGAAAGATTTGGGATCTGAGGGCAAAGGTATCTTGTTTGACCAGTGTCTGTAATAGTACTGGTCCCATTTTAAATAATGGGGAAGATACTAAGCTTCCTCTCAACTGACATTTAGGCAGAGCCCAAATATGCCACAGGAGCCAGATTTAAGACATGGCAGATATGGCTTATTTTAAGCCCAAAAAACCAATGAGGGGAGGTACGTAGGCAGGGTTTGTCTGTAAGGAAGACCCAGCATATGTGCTGGTGGTCATCTCCGAGGAGTTGCAGCTGTCTTCAGACCTGAACAGTGAATAGATATATTGGCTTAGCAGGAAGATGTGGGAAGGAAACAGCTGGTCTAGGTTAGGAAGGAAGAGAGGCAAACTTGTGGATCATCACCAGCCTCAAGGAGTTCAGCAGAGAATCACTAAAGTGACTTGGTCCCTCCGACTAAACCCTAAATCCCACATCAAAGGTGACCAATCTGCTTGCTGGTGAGCAAGGATGAGCTACCTATGACAGGACAGATGGGGTGGAGGAAAAGGACACCAGAAAGATAAAGTAGGAGTACTTATGAAAGGAATGTATCAGCATTTAATTTACCAGTATTTAGTTTAGTTTATTTAGTGTATAAGTATTAGTTTATTTAGTATTTAGTGCCATTTCCCCATACATGCTCTTGCTTCTCAGGCAAGCCCAAGGTGTCCTCAGAAGCTAGGCTTCAGGGTTCTCAGCTCTCCCCAGGCTTAATACTTGTTTCCTAGTCAAATGTCTCCTCTCCTTCCCTTGACCCGCTTTTAGAGCTGGCTTTCTTAGTCAGCATTCCTTCTGCCTGCAGGCTTCTTGGGTGTTGTAGCTATTCCTCCTCCTGGGTCTGTCTCATATATATCTCATTCCTTCATACTCCCAGCAGCCTCTGTGAGGAGTGGTTAATTGGAATCTGCTTGAATGTTTTTCTCCTCCTACCATGACCATTCATATTGCCATACATCTACGGTGCAGTGAGGAGTTTTCTACTCAGTGTCCCCTTTTGGATCATAAATTTTTACCTTTTAACTTTCACTCTCCTCCCCATTTTTTCATGTATTGTCCTCGGTACTCACTGGAGGCCTGATTCCATGGCATCCCTCCTTCGTGGAAAGGATAGGCCTCTACCACTGGGTAAACAGAAGCCCTCTTGTCCCGATATGTGCAACTCATACAGTCACACACACAAAGGAAGCATTGCAGAGACACTTTAAACTGCATTCTTCCCACCACTTTGCAACTATTCAATATGAGTTTCTTCTGGCCTATGAAATAAGGGTGAAGCACAAAAGACTAATAATAAAAATAAAAAGATAAGGAACGAGTCTTCCCTGTAAACTGTGTGTTTGTGCAGCCTCTAAGGAGAAATTCAAATACTGCCCAGCTTATTAGCAGAACACCCCCACCTGTTCTGTTTCTGTTAGTGGTGCACATTTGCACTTGCCTCAGTGCACATAAGAATTCATTCTATACATGGATGTAAAAGATTTGAGGGAGCATTATTAAGGACCCTGTGTTTATTTGCTGAAGTATTAATCTGGGAACTCAAAAGCATGGTGTAAAATTGATCATATACTCGACTTGTAGTAACCTAACACAGTGCATTAAATGGGGACAAAACATTTGCAGAAGATAGTCATATAAATTACTTTATATGTCCATTACTATTTGTGAAAAAAGACAATACAAATAAATTTAATATAGCAAACTACTGACTAAAGAACACTGTTAGACAGCTTGCCCAGAAGGGTGGTAATAGATGACCTATTGTATGAAACAGGACAGAACCAAAGGATCTCAGAATTCAATTCACATAAAAAACCTTTCCTAAAAAATAACTATAGTGTTTTAAATCTCTATTTCTCAACTTAAACACTAATGTAAGGAACATGTCATGTGTAACCCTTCTTCCCTAGCAACAGCCAGGGCCAGATTCAGTTCCTCTCCATCCAGCCAACACAGAACCAGCTCAAGCCCTCACCCAGTAACCTGGGAAATTCACATACCACCCATTGGTGCCAGTGAGAGAAAGTACTTCACCTCTCACAAGCACAAAGTCTGAGCATAGAAAAGCAACTTTTATTAAAAGTGGGGGAAGTAACTGGGCATTAATTTGGGAAAATACTACAAATAGGGTTCATAAACATACACCATGAATAAAAGCCCCACCCCAAGTAGGTTCAGCAGTGTCCTTTTCCTCTCAGGTTCTTAAGTCCAGAAATGTAAGTGTACCCTTCACATGCCCAAACTGTCTCTGCACCTGAATCTCAGTTGCTGCCCTTGGTCAAAGCAGAACCAGAGTTCACCTCCCATCCTGAGTGGGGGAAGGTAAAGAGGCATCTTATTCACTCTGCTAGTCACTCATCATGTGCCAGCCACCACCCTGGTAGCATCATACCTTTCTGCTGCCACCCTGCTGGCCGCTCACTTTGCTTGCTGCTCCTGCCACTCACCCATGTGCTTATGGTAGATTTGGCTCTTGGTCCAAAACACCATTCAGCCATAATAAATGTCAGCATCCACTGGCATAAATGTAAAATAATAAAAGAGACTCCTTATGGAAACTATTTTAGCTCTACTTTTGAGACAGTGGAGAGAAACATACTGAACCAGTCTTATAGGCAATGCCTTCCCCCCCTTAACCTCACAGAAGTCCTAAAGAGGCGCTGTTGTCTGAAGTTCTTCAAATTCACAGGGTCTCCCTTCTTTGGCATAGGTTAAGCACAGTCTTTCTTAATTGTATTCCCAAAATAATTACAGACATTACAGTTAGTTTTAACACAATAGGTGACCCAACACCAGCCAAATTGGTTTCAATGAATAAAACACTGGCATGTCAGCTGAATATTTAACAAACCTAAACAAAGCAGGAGCAAACTATATTTACATAGGCACACCCAGAATCTCTCCCCGCTTTCAGATAGCTGTAAAGGTATCATTTCTTCAGATTCTGCTTACACAGAATTGTACCAGGAAGGGATAGGAGTAGTAATTCCCCACCTATCTGAAATGCTTAATTCCATCACTCAGACAAGGACTCACTTCTTGCATAAAAACTAAATATATGGGTTCTCTGAGAGGCGTTGGAGAAGAATTCTAACCCAGCCTTCAGAATGCCAATAGAGGCAACAAGAGCTGCTATATATGTCAATTTTGGTTGAATGGTGCTTCCATCTAGTTGCAGATCCACTGGTCATGCCCTCATCTCTGTCCTATAAGTCCCTTCTGCACATGGAGCTACCTAATACCAGATCTCTAGGACGTACCCTGCAGGCCCTACAGGGCTGCATGATAAGCCCATGAAACACACGACTCCCTTTCACCCACATGAGTACATGGGAAAGATTTAAGGCTGAATGAGCATCTAAGGGAAGCCCAAATATTAAGGTATGGAAGGTTTTTCCTCCAGCTGCTGCTTTGATTCTTTAACACGTTCCTTTTGCTGGGATACTAGAGGGTTCGATATTGTTAAAGATGTGGAGACGTAACTGAACAGGTGAAAACACAACAAACACCTTGTGATCCTAAATATTATCTTCAATGCCTCACTATTGGACTATAAAGAATGACTGCTTTTTAAATCTCCTATTTAAGATCACCTTTCTGTATGACTCTCTAAACAGATGTATTGAAGGTCTGACAAGTCTTTAGCACTAATCAATCACCACACTGACTTTACCCATGATAAATTCACTTGCTATTAGTGGCCGTAATACTGTGCCCTACGCTACAGGAATTCTCATTCATCTTGACACCTTTGAAAATCTCTGTATTGTAAACAGTGCCTTTTTAATGGATGTGAGGGTGGGGAAGAAAGGCAAAAGAACATTGCCTGCTTCTCATTCCCAGACATGGAAAAGCATCCCACTCCACTACTTCTTTTCCTTTATCAATCAGACACCAGATAGTACTCCACCGCTACACAGTATCATGGCCTATTGCTCGAGCATTGTTCAGGGATGGATGATTTACTCCTGAGTAAAGTGGTGGGTTGTGATAAATTTATAGAACATGGAGAACAGACTCACACATTCTGACATTATCATAATGCACACCGAATATGCTTGAGCATCACAACCAGAAATCAGCAAAATTGCATATTTTCTTTGATAGCTCCTGGTAATGAAATCAGGGGGTTTTGTATGTTTTATATGTTTGGAGGTTCTTCCTCATTTGGAGGCTGACTGTGCTCAGAACCAAGTAAGGGGAGAGTCACAGCCAAGTAAAAACTTTAGACCCAGCCTCAGCACCCTATTGAACTTCAGAAGGGACAGGCGAAGGGAGAGCTAGCCATGAACAAACACATACATGTTTCAGTTCTTGAATGGGAGCTACTGTAATCATGCTGTCGTGGTAGGCTGTGACTGTACAGGAGGAAGTTTGCCTGCCTGAAGTTTGTGAACTAACCCATGGAATATTATGCTTCAAACCACTCTGGAATTAGACAAATGCCTATATGGCCGATTGAGCCCTTAGTGAGGAATGGCCAGTATCTCAATAATTTGCCAGCAGTGCATTTAATTTATGAACTTGTCTATGTTTCTAACCTGCAAGTACCTCTGTGGAAATTACCATCTTGCTGATTTCCAGATCAAATCTGCTCAGTTTGCAAATAAAACATAATACCTAATTATCAGCTCTGTAAAACCAGCCCAGGATTTCAGAGTAAAGAAAGAAAGAAAGAAACAGGAATAAAGGAACTGTGGGGTTAATTATGCTCCAGATTACACCTGGTTTGCACGATGGGGTGTTTGCACTATGCAAATTAGACAAGATTAGTTTACGGTGTGTTAACTGACTTCAAATTTACTACAAAAATCTTCCCAGTCCTGATACATTGCAATGCTTTTGGGTCCTGGTGTAATCTTGGTAAAAGATGTTGAAACATGTCCATACTAAGAAAACAGTTGCACTTAGACTGAAGTTTCTTAACACACCTTAACCTAACTTTGGCCCATATTCCAGTGAAAACAAGCATGGGGTTTCTGTAAGGCTCCACATGTGTAAGTTTTTGAATGTTAGTAAATTCTACGGTGATGAATGAGAAACTAAAATCAAACTACCTTTTAGCTGTGTTGGCTCTGCAGGAGTAAAAAGTTATAAAAACAAATTTATGACCCCAAAATCAGCCAACAGTACTCAGAATACGTACAGAGAGAGCCGATGTGCTAAGTAAGAATTTTCATTTTAACAGTGACTTTTCAGAACTTAATGGCATTATGTTAAACCCATAACTGAAAGATTTTGTCCTGTTGATCAACTACAGTGCATCACTATTTGCATATAGTTTCTGGAAATGAAACCAGAAGAGATTAATATCTGCCATGGAAATTAAAAATGCTCTAAGAAAGCACTTTTCTGAAACAGAACTTGAAATATGTAATAAATTAGCTACGTAGTAATGCCACCTTTTTAAACTGTTGTCAATATTCTGAAACATCTTTTATAGATTTGTGATTAAGTGCTAATTATAAGCTAATTACATTGTTCATTATAACAGAAGATCTTGTGGGCTGACACAGAATCTATAAATGATGCTCATGAGACAACAGCAGATTTAATAAATTCTAGTCCAGCCATCTCTTTTTACTAACCAACAAAGCTCAGAGTGTTCAAACTGGAAGCTGTTCTTGCCAACATTGAGAAAATGTGGAAAGATATCAGCAGCTAGAAAATGACACAGGTGAACTTTCCAATACCTTCTTTGACAGAAATGTAAGTGGGCTGAGAAGAGAGAGAAGTGGGCTCCACACAGATAGTGGTAGCCTGAATGAGTCACTGCAGTGTCTGCTATGGAACAGATTGTTGGTCTGGGCTTGAGAGAAACCAATCCATCTTTCCAAAGACAATGAAACTGAAGGTCCAACAGAATTGTAGATAATGATAATCCCAGCAGAGATCATTCTTTATAAGCTATTTTCTGCTTACTTACATGCACTTACTAGATTTAACCTACCTACAAAGGTAGATCCTTCTCTATTGTCACTGCCATCTACCGCTGCTATCTGTATTGTTTTACTATCTTTCTACATTATTATGGCTACATCTACCCTACAGAAATGTTTCAAAAGAAACTCTTCTGGAAGAGCTCTTCCAGAAGAGTTTCTTGTGAAGTAGAGCATACACAGTCCCCGCTCTTTCAAAAGAACAGTCCAGGGATCAAAAATGAAGACAGCCTTTCGAAAGAAGGGCCCTGCAGAACATCTATACACATTTTCTTTCAAAAGGGGGCCTCCTCCTGAAATGGGAAAGGAAGAGTGATTTTGAAAGGAGCAACACATTCCTTCCATTTACTTTCAAAAGAACGCTGTTGTTTGTAGATGCTCCATGGGCTCTTTCGAAAGAGCCCCCTTCTTTCAAAACTCTTTCGAAAGAACTTGCTAGTGTACATGCAGCCTATATGTTGCTTATTGTTTCACCTGTCTTAACAATAAAGGCTGAAGTTCACTGCCACTCTTCAAGTTGATTGGAGAGTAAAATCATTATCCCATGGCTGCCTAAGAGCCACACAGATGTAGGGAGATGGTTTAATGTGCCTATCAGTAGTTGTGCAGGGTGCTAGATCAGCAAATCCCTGAGCAAAATGACACTATAGAGTGTTTCACACAGTTGTGACTATCAAAAGGTTGATTCAGGGAATTTCTTTGCCAGGGCGGGGTAAGCGGTCTTTTAAAGTAGGTAAGTAAAACTCACTACATGTAAAAAGTGTGCTCAGAACACGGGCCGATGAATCCTCTGAGTGACCAGGCAATAGCCATGGAACTACATTCCATGGACCAGAGTGCATGTGCACTGACACACTGATTACCTCTGGTCCTGGGGTGGAGGGAGTTGACTTGAAAAAGGAAGAAAACTGATGTTCTTCCAAGCTTAACCTACAGCCCAAGCTTTGCACATTTGAGCTGTCAGTGGCAGATTTAAGGGTGACAGTTCTGAAACAAAAAAAATTTCAAAAATCAAAAGGAAAGAGAAATCTCTGAGCTGCAATTTATTTGCAAATTTGACTCCATTAACTATGAATTAAACAGAGACTGGGAGTGGCTCGCAGCTTACAAAGGCAGCTTCTCTGCTCTGGGTGCTAATATCTCCACATTAGACTCTGACAAAGGCTCACATCCCCCTGTCTGATCTGACTTGTTTTTTCCTCTTTTGATAAGTGTTGTTGATACTGGGCCATTTCCACCTTGCTAAATAGACCTTGTCAGCTCTGGCTCTCCCTCTTACTGGTACCCCACTCTTTAAATACCCCTCTGAAACCACCCCCCCACTCATGCATCTGATGAAGCGGGTCTTTGTCCACGAAAGCTTATGCTCCAAAATATCCGTTAGTCTATAAGATGCCACAAGACTTCTTGTTGTTCTCTTTGCACAATAGATTGTGCTGGTGACCAAAATAAAGTTATGCTTGCACCAGTGATCAGAACCAGATTCTTTGGAGCTTTTGAATCGCACTGACAGTGTGGGAGGGCAAACTCACTCTGGCTGTGTCTACACTAGAATCATATAATCATAGAACACTAGGCCTGGAAGGGACCTCGAGAGGCCATCCAGTCCAGCCCCCTGCCCCAATGGCAGGTCCAAGTACTATCTAAACCATCCCTGATAGACATCTATCTAACCTGTTCTTAAATATCTCCAGCGATGGAGATTCCACAACCGCCCTTGGCCATTTATTCCACTGTTTGACCGCCCTGACAGTTAGGAACTTTTTCCTAATGTCCAACCTAAACCTCCTTGGCTTCAGTTTAAGCCCTTTGCCTCCTGTTCTATCCTCAGAGGCCAAGAAGAATAAGTTCTCTCCTTCCTCCTTATGACTCCCTTTTAGATACCTGAAAACCGCTATCATGTCTCCCCTCAATCTTCTCTTTTCCAAACTAAACATGCCCAATTCTTTCAACCTTTTTTCACAGGTCACATTCTCTAGATCTTTAAAAATTCTTGTCTCTCTTTTCTGGACCCTCTCTAGTTTCTCCACATCTTTTTTGAAGTGCGGTGCCCAGAACTGGACACAATACTCCAGCTGAGGCCTAACCAGAGCAGAGTAGAGTGGAAGAATGACTTGTCGTGTCTTGTTCACAACACACCGGTTAATGCATCACAGAATCGTGTTTGCTTTTTTTGCAACAGCATCACACTGTTGACTCATATTTAGCTTGTGGTCCACTATAATCCCTAGATCCCTTTCTGCTGTAGTCGTTCCTAGACAGTCTCTCCCCATTCTGTCAGTGTGAAACTGATTGTTCCTTCCCAAGTGGAGCACTTTGCATTTGTCCTTATTAAACTTCATCCTGTTTACCTCAGACCATTTCTCCAATTTATCCAGATCATTTTGAATTATGACCCTATCCTCCAAAGCAGTTGCAACCCCTCCCAACTTGGTATCATCTGCAAACTTTATAAGTGTACTTTCTATGCCAATATCTAAATCATTGATGAAGACATTGAACAGAACCAGTCCTAACACAGACCCCTGTGGAACCCCACTTGTTATACTTTTCCAGCAGGATTGAGAACCATTAAGAACTACTCTCTGCGTATGTATTGGAGGGGTAGCCATGTTAGTCTGGATCTGTAACAGCAGATCTCTGGGTATGGTTATCCAGCCAGTTATGCACCCACCTTATAGTAGCCTCATCTAAATTGTATTTGCCTGGTGTTTTGATAAGAATATCATGAGAGACGGTATCAAATGCTTTACTAAAGTCTAGGTATACCACATCTACCGCTTCTCCCCTGTCCACAAGACTGGTTATCCTATCAAAGAAAGCTATCAGATGAGTTTGACAAGATTTATTCTTTACAAACCCATGCTGGCTGTTTCCTATTACCTCACCACCTTCCAAGTGCTTGCAGATGATTTCTTTAATTACCTGCTCCATTATCTTTCCTGGCACTAGAGAGTTTTGTTGACGAAAGGGGCCTGTCGACATTACTCAGGGAGTGTCTATACACTTAAAGCATTCTGTGGACAGAGTCTCAAGAGAACTTTGCATTTGCCTCGACAGTATTATCACTGAAAAACTTGAGACAGAACAATCTGGCGACCAAGTACTGTCGAAAGAAGTACAGTGTAGACACTTCTATCGACAGAGAGGACTTCTGGTTGCCGGTCAGAGCTGCCATTCCACCTTCTGGCACCAGAGGGCCGTGCAGTCTGGCAGCTCTCTGTTGACAGAACAAGATGGGGGGGCGGTATGTGTAGATGCAATCTGTCTACAATAACTCCGTCGACAGATGCTTCTAGGGTAGACATAGCCTCTGAGTCCTCAGGTTTTGCTCCCCTTCAGGGGATCTTTTATATGCCACTAGGCTAATTGAACAGGCTAGTCTGAGCTTGTATGCTTACTGGACTCTTGTTCCTTGGAATTGTCTGCTTCTTGATTGGAATAAAATGTGGTGATCTTTAGACACCAGAGTTCGACAGCAATCAGAGCAGATTATGCAGACAGTTACAATATTATTCATCTTCTCCTTTCTTACCTTCTTTGATCAGCAGCAAAATAGGTAACTATGTGAAGATTTAAACCATCATAACTGGGCATCTGGATTAACATTTTACTGAGATGAGCAGTCACAATCCACACCTCTCTGAATTACTGTTTCAGCCCTTTGAAAAATCGGGCAGATAGGCTGTATCAGTTACACTTGGTTCACACGTTAGAAGTTTTTCTTTGCAAACATCAGAACTATAGTTTCAGTCTTTTTCAATTAAGGTTGCAAATCTATAGCAGAAAACAGCAGCCACAGAAAGATGGTGATAGGCAGTGGCCCTATGGACATGAGTCTTGCAACTGTTCTCTGCACAAGGAATGTCTATGATTGATATCTACTAGTGGCTGCTCCAGAGTGAAGAACAAACAACTGATTCATTCCAGCTCTTCTCCCACCCCAGAGCCCACAGAAGGATAAATAGGCAGTGTGAATCTTTTCCTTCTTATGAAGAGGGCCACACCAGAAAGAAGCCAGTGATTGACACTTTCTGAGCAGATCTCCCAACAACTTACAGACCAAACTTACTTTTCTGTATAGCCAATGCTCACTGTAAGCTCTTCTCAACTCCCCAGCCCCAGACTTGATTCCATCAGAAATGGAACTTTGAATTTGAGTGGCCACTGACAAGATGGAGGACTGAGAGGAAAGAGAATTCATATAACCAGATGGATGTATTTTGGAGGTGAAATGGAAAAGATGGAAAGTGAGGTGCATTATACTTTAAGACAGGAGTTATATACATAGGGGGCTACGTCTACACGTGAAGCCAACATCGAAATAGCTTATTTCGATGTAGCAACATCGAAATAGGCTATTTCGATGAATAACTTCTACACGTCCTCCAGGGCTGGCAACGTCGATGTTCAACTTCGATGTTGCGCGGCACCACATCGAAATAGGCGCTGCGAGGGTACGTCTACACGCCAAAGTAGCACACATCGAAATAAGGGTGCCAGGCACAGCTGCAGACAGGGTCACAGGGAGGACTCAACAGCAAGCCGCTCCCTTAAAGGGCCCCTCCCAGACACAGTTGCACTAAACAACACAAGATACACAGAGCTGACAACTGGTTGCAGACCCTGTGCCTGCAGCATGGATCCCCAGCTGCTGCAGAAGCAGCCAGAAGCCCTGGGCTAAGGGCTGCTGCCCATGGTGACCATACAGCCCCGCAGGGGCTGGAGAGAGAGCATCTCTCAACCCCCCAGCTGATGGCCGCCATGGAGGACCCAGCAATTTCGACGTTGCGGGACGCGGATCGTCTGCACGGTCCCTACTTCGACGTTGAACGTCGAAGTAGGGCGCTATTCCGATCCCCTCATGAGGTTAGCAACTTCGACGTCTCGCCGCCTAACATCGAAGTTAACTTCGAAATAGCGCCCGACGCGTGTAGCCGCGACGGGCGCTATTTCGAAGTTAGTGCCGCTACTTCGAAGTAGCGTGCACGTGTAGACACAGCTAGGGAGAGGAAAGCATTTATTTTGTTGAAGCACAAAACATGGCAGGTAAAAATTTAAAATGTTTCTGAAGAATAGAAGAATAGGTTTTTATTTTTTGCAGGGGAGCGGGAAAGAACTAGGTGCCTCAAATAGAGGCATTCAATAAAACATGTAACAGGGAAAATGCCCATTAGATCATCAACAAAGACACCATCATAACCTTCAAAAATAACTCATATCCCTCCTTTCACTGAGTTTATACACTCCCATTCTGCAAGTTATTAATTTAGAGAGATGTTATTTTGCATGGGCCAGTCAAGCTCAGGCCCAGAACCAATTTAGCACAGCAGGCAGAGATCATGTAGGCTGTGTCTACACTTGCATTCTTCTTTTAAAAGAAGAATACAAATGAGAGAAATTGAAAATGCAAATAAGGCACTCATTTACATATCTCATGCTTCATTTGCAGAATCTCTTTTTGGAAGAGATTCTTTTGAAAGAAAAAAAGCAGTGTACAGGGGGCTTTTTCAAAAATAAACCCCATCTTCAAAAGAACCCTTCTTCCTGAAACAAAACAAAACTTCTTACTTCTTAAGAAGCCTTGCATTTAAATTTCTCCATCGATCTCAAAATTATTTTTCCTCACAGGTTGACTAATTACCTCCTGGTGCACCCCACTGTGAGTATTGCTATGCATGACTGCAGAACACGGGGAAATTTGTGCTTACCTGATAATTCCTTTGATAATTCATGCTTGCAAATCTGACCTACCAGGGGAATTTCAATGTAATGTCTGAATTTAATTCTTATTAGCAATTACTTTAATAGACACTTTTAAAATGGACCGCAGTGTATTTGTTATCACAGCACAGGTTAATATATTTCAAGCTAGGAATACTTCAATTTTGAAAGCTGTTTTCCCCAGGGGACAGTCCTTAGTAATTCCCAGCAGCAGCTGAAAGCTCTGGTCATGTGGGGTCAGGGAGAGCTGTGGGGGTCCAGAAGTAATTCAAGATGTAGAAATACGTTGGGGATAAATACTACATTAATGACGCATTCAAAAGGTACACCTGTACCACAAACCATGACATGAAAAGAGATCCAATTTGGAGAAAAATTAAAGCAAATTGAGGTTCGGAGGTGCTCATTTGGATCACAGATATACAGCAGTGGCAAAAGAAATCTGGAAAACAGATAGTCAAACTATCCATCATCCCTCATCTTAGTACCTAACTGAGAACGATAACCACCAACAAACGAAAAGTGTTAAAATCATCTCCTGATCTCTGAAGAGGAATTATTTGGGGGTATATAATAAAGATTAAAGGATGAAACTAGAAGAAGAAATAAAATTCAGATTAGGAATACTTCCATACAGCAAGGTCTGCTGGATTGTGGAAAAGAGCTGGGGGCCTATCACATTGGGACATTTAAAAGGTATATTAGAAAACACAACTGAAAACATACAAAATGCAAAATACTGTGCTCAGAGGGGGTTGGACTCAGTGATCTATTTGGTCTATTTTGATGATTCTCTTCTCAATCTCCAGGGCTCCAGAAAGCAGGTGGTAGATTTGCCCATTCCAAATTCCCAAGCACGTGGGTGAACTATCAGAGAATCACTCATACACAAAAAGGGAGACAAATTTTAAATTCATCTTTCAGGCTAGGTGGAGAGAAAGAACAGTTCACCAGAAACCCTTGCAATGGCATGAACAAATCTCTTAGCTCATTTCCAGCCTTATGGATTGCTAGCAACACCCAAACCTGACAAGGAGGCTTCGAGTAGAGTTAAAACAATGAGAAGTCCTGTGGCACTTTATCGACTAACATTTATTGAATCATAAGCTTTCATGGGGAAAGACACACTTCGTCAGATGCATATTTGCCCAGGAAAGCTTATTTTCCAATACATTTCTACAAGGTGCCACAGGATTTCTCATTGTTTTTGCAGTTACAGACTGATATGGCTACCCCTCTGATACTCAGGGTAGAGTGTATTTTGTTCTTTTTTGAGTCACCTTATTAATAAACAACAAGAAGTCCTGTGGCACCTTATAGACTAGCAGATATTTTGGAGCATAACCTTGTGTGGGTAAAGCCATAACCCACAAAAATTTGAGCTGAGACTCTACGTACAATCATTCCAGTTCTTTGCAATGTTAAACCCCAATAAGCCTTATTTACAATCAAGATCTTATACTTCCACACCAGACGCAATTGGACTTTTATGTCTTTCACAATAATAGAATGAGACGGTTGTGTTACCCGTTAAGCAGGGCCTCTCCTCACATAAACAGCAGCTCTAAAGACCAGACTGACTCCTTTATTTATATGCTCTGACAGAGCAACATTACTCTTTTCCCTTTGATGGGCACAAACACACTTAGCTAGGCTTATACTGCATTTTAGGTAAAACAGAGTACTCTACAATATATAGTTCTCTTATATTGGATATGAAGTGTGCAAGCTGCTCTTTAATGTTATTGTGATTCTTGTCTTTTATGTCAAGGACACCATGCTGTTCACCCCTTTCTTTTTAATAAAAGTCCAAAATATAATACATAGCTAAATTAAAATTATTGTCAAGAATTTTTTTTCTTTGGAAAATAAATTAAGTCCAGATTTTTCTATGTCAGAAAAAATATATAGGTACCTTTATAATAAAAAGTTTACACACACACACACAGAGATGTTTAAAAAACAAATAACTTCATTATGTATAAATTAAGGTTTTTAGTTAATATTCAAGTTCAAATATATCTTATTTTATTTTCTGTCACTACTCAATTTGTTATTCTACTAGAAGCCAGTAAGAGAAATCTTTTGTACTGCTCTTCCTATTCAGCCTAATTATCCAGCTTTACACTGCCTTCCTTATTCATCTCCTAAGTGTATATCAGAGGTTTCACCTTCCAAACACAGATAACATATTCACATACATATAATCCAGTTCACACATATACTGAATGGTAAAATAAGGATGTCAGAGATGGTCAAACAAGGTCATATCATTACTTACTAGCTAAGCAGGATAGAAAGGAGACCAATATCTGCAGAACACGTTATATTTGTAGGTGCAGTAGTTGATGGGAAAGCATTCTCAGGTGTAATTATAATTTAAGCTATTCACAACTGCAGGAGTAGGGAATATACAACCCACAGGCCTGATCTTCTCCCTGCCTGCTTTGATCCAGCTCAAGGTAAGTCCCGGGGCTTCCCCCACAGAGCGGGAGCAGGTACTCACCTCCAGCCCTCTGGCCAGTCCTCAAGCCTTGGTGTCCCATCCTGCCCTTCCCTCCCGCGAGGCTGAAACATGTGTCAGTTTGCCCCACTGGCAGAGGAAGCCCTGAACCTCCGTAACTCCCTTTCCTCCTCTCCATAGGGCCTCACATTGAGTTTAAGGAGATTTGCTCTTTTGCTTTGTTCTATTTTTGCTTCTCAATTGCAGGCTAAGTCAAGGAGGCAGTTGTTTTATTGCTTCATGCTTGTGTGTGGCCCCTGACTGATTTTTCTTTGGGTATGTGGTCCCTGCCATATTGTGGAGATGGCTTTATGAGGGAAGAAACTAGTGCATTATCTTAACTATATAATTCAATATTTTATGTTTACGTTAGATTAATGAGAAGGAATTATTTAAAGATCAGTGAAACTCCCATTCCAAGAATATAAAATGTCTGTTTCTAGCCCTGAAGGGTCATAACTTATTGCAATTCAAAGCTGTTCTTGCCCAGGATAGCTAGTGTCCAACCTAGGCCTCAGGCCTGTCTAATTTTGAGAGGAAAGAAGGAAGCATTCCTTGACCAAATTTATTTAAAAAGTGGCAGGTGTTTGAAGATGCTTAGAGGTTAAGAAATGTCAGCATAAAGCCTAGGACAGGTGGATTGGGCTAGAGAATATAGGTGAGAGAGTCAAAAGAGTAGGGCAAATGTATTGTATTACATGGCTCTGTAATCTATTACATGACTATCACACACATATATGTGCTGTACACACAAAGAACATATGTTTAAGGTTGTTAACATTCATCTCTCATGCATATTTTCAAAAACAAAGTTATTTTGCTCCCCACTGGCTGTTAAGTATTATCTACCGTTGAAGTCCCTCTGTTGACAGGCATCTCTGAATTTCCAGCAAAATATGTGTTGATGTCCAGCTCCAAAGGGGACTCTTTTCTCAAACTTAAAAGGTACTTGTTCAATTGATCTTTTAATGTGCGACTGCCACAGACTGATGTCATGTTCGTTTTCATCTCACACTGACAGGCCTAGGTTGCCAGCACAAGGAATTGAACCTGTGACGATAAGAGCTAAAGCCCTGTGTTCTACCACACAAGCTAAAGGCCAGCTGGCTGTCAGCCAATGCTGTATTGCAGAGAGTTCACTGACCCTGGCATGTGGTCTCAGTACCTCTGAGGATTACACATATATTAATGTTCTTGATAGGCTGAGCTGCAAGGATTCCCCCCTCCAAATCCAGTTAGAGATTAATGGCTGTGAATTTTCTACTGAGGTTTATAACTATGTAATCCCACTTCATTTTTTCAACCTCTTTTTCTCACAAGGTAGCTCACTGTAATTCAACATAAGCAAAAAATTGCTTCTATACAGAAATTACAGCTGTGAGAATACCATGAAAAAATTATACATTAACGTAAATAATATTTCAATTTGCTTTGGTTGCATTCATGATGCTATTTATATGTTTTCTGAAAACATTTCTAGGAACAATTTTTTCCACAAGGCTTTATTAGAAAATGCTGTCTCACAAATCGTCATGTGAACAGCTGTATAGCAAAAGGCAAATTTGTCATTTATACTAGGGCCCCATTACCATGCTTTGTTTACTATATTTACACTCTTTTATGCTGTCTGAGGAGTGTCAAGTGGCCTTCATTTAAATAAAAATAATTCCCAAATTCTGTTTGTGAAAGTTTTTGTGGTCATATTAGCATCTCTTTGACTTCCCTTCTGTTTATAAGGCTGTATCTACACTAAGCCAAAACTTCGAAATGGCCATGCTAATGGCCATATTGAAGAATACTAATGAGGTGCTGAATTGAATATTCAGCACCTCATTAGCATTAGGATGCTTCCTCAGCTGAGAGGAATAAGGGGATTTCAAAATGCGTGGGATCCTTTTGAAAAGGACCCCTGTGTAGCCACACCGAGCTGTGTGCGTTCAAAAGTGGCGCTTTCGAAGCACCGCAGCTGGAAGCATCCTAATACTTTAGTCAGTAGGTCTTCTGCCTGAGTAAAGGATTCAAGATTTGGTCACTGTATGGTATGGTTTGCAAACAACGCCAATCACTGTAAGTTTATTAGTGCTTACAGAGAAAGGTAGACTAAAAAATACTCACAGGCTGTGGAGGTCTCATTAAAACTGTGTCCTTTTGGTGACTTGTACAGTGAGCATTTTAAGATCATGAGATAGGCATCAGGCAGTAATGTAAACATACCACAGACCTAGTTATGTTATTATATAACACAAAACTTACATTGAATGGTAATGTGCTTAACTGTCACATTAGCCTAAGTTTTAGGAAATATTATTTCAAATTATCTATATCATTCTATACAGTCATAAAAATTTCTACCAGCAAGTGCCTGAGTTACACAATTTGTGAATATGATTAACCACTTCACACCAGTGAATGATAGAAAAGTGGGTCAGAAGGCTTGGTTCAGCCATGAAAAGTGCAGTTTGATAATCTAATGATTAGTGATCATTTTAGACACCACATATAGCAGTGGAGAAAACACATCTGTTTTTATCAGCTACATATGTGAGACTAGTCTGAGTCTGACCAGATTTTTGGAAATATCTAGTTCACACTGGATATACTCAGAGGCTTATTAGACATTAGTATGGTCTCACCCTACAAGCAGTCCACATCTAATGTGCATAGTCACATCCATTCTAGAAATTTCCTACCTATTCTTAAATACAACATAAAAGAATGTCTGTAAATGTCCTGCTGGTCCAGCTAGTGCTAAGTTAGTAATGAAATCAAGCTTGTTCAAGCTGAGCTAGTAAATATATCCCAGAGCACATCAGTAGACTTGTCCATCTTTCCTGAGGTGCTCTTTACCACAGCACTGAGAATCAATATATGATGAGAAAGTGCAACTGACATTCTTTAATTTTTCAAATTCTTCACTATTACCATCTCTGTTAAAATTACTGAAATAGTTTTTGAGGATGTTGTCACATTTTAAAAGAAGAAACGCACACCAATAAAGCCCCGCATGGGACTGGACTCAGTCCATTGTAAGTGATCCAGCAGGCTAACATAGGCCGTTTCTACACAGGCCACTTTCTCCAAAAGTGGCATGGTAATACACAGCCCAAAATATGCTAATGAGGCATGGATGCAAATTCCCCATGCCTCATTAGCATACGGTCACGTGATTTGGAGTCTGGAAGAACAGTCTTCCGGACTCCAAAATGCTGTTTAGAAGCGTGGCTCCCGGGGGGGTCTTCCGGAAGGAAGTCCTTCTTCCAGAGGTGCCTTCTTCCCAAAAATTTTCAGGAAGAAGGGGCCTCCGGAAGGAGGACTTCCTTCTGGAAGCGCTCCTGGAGCCATGCTTCTACACGGCGTTTTGGAGTCCGGAAGAACGGCCTTCTGGACTCCAAATCATGTGACCGTATGCTAATGATGCGCAGGGAATTTGCGTCTGCACCTCATTAGCATATTTCAGGCCGTGTATTACCATGCCACTTTCGGAGAAAGTGGCCTGTGTAGAAACGGACATAATGAATATGTGCCTACATTGTAAGTTATGTAGGCTTGCACACAAATACACACAAAAACTACACAGCCAAAATTTGCCTTCAGATAACACTCATTAGCCCTATTGAAATCAGAATTAGTTGCATGTGTCCAAAGACAGACTATGACTGCATACCCAGAAACATTATCCGTGTGTGTGTAAATATATATTAAATCAATTTTGTGAGAGACTGACTATATCCTGGACAGCTTTTACTAAATTAAGTTAAACCTTATTGAATTACATTGAACATCTTTTGGGTCTGTTGTATTAGAAATACAATGTTTATGTGCTATTGGGGGATTGCTTGGAACTTCAAAGGATGTTTTGGAACAATATGTCCCAAGTAGATTTTCTAGAACATGTATGGAAGGAAGGAACTGAAGACTCTCCCTTCTCAAGCACTATTGACTACCAATTAGCTATTCCTGGAAACTCCATGTCAAAAACTCCCTGGACTTTATAAAAAGGGGACTACATATATTGTAAATTTGCTTATTCTGAGCTGAAGTTATGATGAGCTTGTGATTGCAAAGGAAACTCGTGGGATGGATGTTGAAGGACTACATCTGCGAAGACCATGATAGAGCTAGTAAACTAATTAGCATGAATGTAGGATCTTTTATTGTGCAATGTGTTTCCTTGGTAGTGTTTTTGACCTAATAAGAAAATAGACTTTGCTAACAAGAGCAGGGTGGTCTAAATAACAGGGGGAGTCATACAGTTTACCTCCACCGAAGAGAAAGCTAGTGAATGTATTTGGATGACCTGTCTCAAGCCAGAAAAACACCAGGAAGGCTGGGGAGAGTGCATCCTGGAAACACCCTGGTAAGAACTGAGAGAGACATGGCTCTCCACCCAAGAAAATCAACAAATGGAGAGCAAAACGGCTCAAAGTGGATTCCCTTGGCAGAATCGCTGAGGGGAATATAGGCACAGTTGTCCAGAATTGTGACCAATTTTGGATCTATTTACAGGATTAATATTGTTGCCTGAGTAGTTGGCATTCAAATATATCATGCAGTCCCAGTAGCGTGTTAACGTTAAAGCTCAAGAAGGACTTTAGAAAGAAGGATTTAAGAAAAAACAGAAGAAAAAAAGTCTTCAAATTCTGTTTGTACTTAAAATTCTTAATCAAGGTTTTTAAAATGACTGCCAAAAGTCATGAGGGCTCCCAAGTCATTATTTAAGAGTATAAATAAGTTGCCTAACTTTTAAAGTTCTGTGTTGCACTGTGGGAGACATTCGGGTACTTTCACTTTTGAAAATCATGCCACTTATGAATATGCCTAAAGAAAGAGTGAGAAGTCCAACTTAATGCACACATGCTCTAAATACTTCATCTTTATGTCTCTTTTCAACCCTTTAGTGACTTTCTTTGTGTCAATAAAATTAAGAAACCTGATGTTGAGTTATAGGGTTGAAAAAATTATGTTACCATCTTCAAAAATTTTTTCTTGGGGTTTTGGTCTGCCCCCCCCCCCCCCGCCTCTCTCTTTCTCTCTGTCCATAACTCTAAAAATTATTGGCTTTAAAAGCTGATGCAGTTAATCCTCAGTGAGGACAAGAGCTTGTAACAGGCTTCAAAAGGGATTTAATTGTAATACTTTCCTCTTACAGAATTTGATCTTGCATTCCTTGCACATCCAAAACTTCCAGTCAGTTTAATGAGGATTCCAGATGTACAAAGAATGCAGAATATGCCCAATACGGTAGAACAAGTTTTATATTGAGACACACTCTATGACTCCACTGTGATTTTGGACAGTTAAGGGAAAATTAATCAGAAAAAGGTCAAGGGCCAAATTGTGCCAATAGTCTGAGCAGATCTGCAAAGAGAGAGGGTGCAAGGAGCCTCTTACCATATTGGTGCAAGAACTGGACATAATTGGAAACCTTAGCATTTACAAGGATTCTCCAGAGCTAACGCCATATTTGTCACTAACCTGTGCAAAGAGAGAGTGAGAAGGAGACAGGGCACACATATCAAGAATACAAACATAACTCAGACAAGGGAGAGTCCTCCTTACTCAGTTCTAGGGTCAAATGTTCGTCATCCAGTTCCATGAGCAGAGGGGAGACTGCCCCCATTTCTTAATGTGGAGGGCACAAATGGGCAACCATGGCATTCTCCTCCCTCCCTTTGGCTCTTTGGAAGCTCCTCCATCAGTATCTGCATTTGGGGAGAGTTGGAGCTTGTTGTCTGGCTGTCATGTTCCAGTATCTTTCCCCAAACCCAGTGGAGCAAATCCTCACAAGTTGTGTGATGTCTGTCTTAGCCCCCTCACCATAACCCCTTCTGGAATCCTACAACCACTCATGAAGGAACCATAGAATCACAGAACACTAAAACTGAAAGGGACATTGAGAGGTCATGAAGTCTAATCCCTGCTCTCATGGCAGAACCAAGCACTGTCTAGACCACCCCTAACAGATGTCTATCTAACCTGCTCTTAAATACCTCCAATGATAGAGTCAGAAAGAATCTCCTAGCAGCATGACTGTCTTGGGGCTGTGTAGCAGTGCTGAGGCCAGGGAGCCAGTTATGGGATTGACTTTCCCTATAGTCAATCCATAGGCTGAAGTTATGGAACCCCCTAATTCTCTGGTGGATGTGGCAAAATCCACCATCCAACTTGAAACAATTAAAAGGTGACACTGCAACACTGGGAGCTGAAATTCCTCAACTTTCTACATCCCTCTGTGGAAAAAAACTCCTTGACAAGAATGAGGCTATTGAGAAGAGTAAATGTGAGAAGACTATGATTTTGTACATTGCTACCAGAGTGGTCCTCCCCCCTGACAGTAGCGTTGGGAAGCCATGAGAATAAAAATATTATAAAGAAGGCCTTGCACTGGTGGATCTTCATGATCACTGCAAACAGTAAAGTATTTAGCTTCACAGCATCCTGAGAGGTAGTTAAATATTACTATTCCCATTTTACAGATGTACAGACAGACTCAGGGAGGTTCATCTTGTCCAAAGTCCTCTGAAGTCAACATCAAGTTTTCCCCTGGAAATGCTTCAGGCCAACTGCCCTTATAGGCTCTTAAGGTAAAAAAACATATAACTTTCATCAAAATCAATGGGAGTTAGGTACCTAGGCTCCAGTGAGGAGTAACCCTGCATGACTTGTCCAAGATCATATAGCAAGTGCTCAGCAGAGTTAGGAATGGATCCTAGACTTTTTGACAGCCCCCCATGTGCTTTGTCCACACATAACCATTCTTTCCTTCTTGAGTTAATAATAAGTCAATAATGAGCAAATGGTATGTTTGCCCCCACCCCCTACCTCCCATATATAAAATGAAATACAACACGAGCCTTATTAAGGACCTAAAGCTAAACATTGTGAAAATTATAAAACTGTTTCTAAAGAGAATATTTCATAAACCTTGCATCCAATATAAAAGTTAAGGGACCTTCTAATTTAACTGGCAATATGTAATTCAATTAACATCTACTGCAGAACTCTGGAATAATGATTGCTTCCTGTTTACAAAGAAATAGCTGTGTTCTGAATGAATAAACTTGAGGCCAAATGCTAAGGAGTTTATTCAGACCAGGATATGGTTATTAATGAGTTAAAAGGCAATGGCCTCAAGTTGTTCTAATTATTCTATTCTGCTGTTTTTAATTAAATATTCAAATTTTAAAGTGAGAGAGAAGATAAATATACAAACAAAAACAGTCTGCCAAACTGCTTTAAGGGAAATTATTTTAAAACTTTAAAAAAAACTTTGTTTCTCCACCTTTCCACCTGTACCAACTTCCTTTCTCTGCTTTTTCATTTTCGTCTTTCTTTTTCTCTCTCCTCTTTCCTCACATACTTCTCTCTTATCCTCCAAGTTAGCAAGACTCTTCTCCCCAAACACTTAAGAACTTTTCAATGAAAGAAAGCAAACCACACATACACAAAACAAAGCAAAACAAGTCAAGTAGCACTTTAAAGACTAACAAGATAATTTATTAGGTTATTTTATTTTGTTAGTCTTTAAAGTGCTACGTGACCGATTTTTGTTTTGATAGTATATAGACTAGCACGGCTTTCTTGCTGTTACTATCACACACATATTGTTCTGGGGACAAGACACTCACCAACCTACAGGCAGAAAATGGGATTGCGGGTGAGATGGCAAAAGGAAGTAGGTTAGTTAGTCAAAGGGCCTTCCAATTACGATTTTAACATATTTAGTATTATCTCTTTCAGAGACCCATGTGACTATTTGGAGGGGTTCCCTCCCTCCTGGCTTCTCTCCTGTACATAGGGTAAGTTTTCTGCCTCATTTGAAAAGTAGGAGCAGTTGCATGCTTGTTGCTGGAAAACAGCTTATACATTTCAAGTGTAGGTGGCTGTCAGACCAGATAGCATGAAAGTGCTGAGCTTTTGTGATAGGATTGTCACTTCTGAAAAATAAGGCTAAGAGCTATAATAGCCAAATACAGAGATGTGGATATTCACAAAACAGTCAATGAGACTGTGCAGCAGTTCTGCAAGTCCCTGTGCTCTCATTGGCTAAGAATGGCTTCCAGACAACTGGAATACATGGCTTTGCATAGCCTATGACAATTAAGAAGCTCAATATTTATGCAATGGCCAGAGTGCAAAGGAAACACAACAGGGGAAAATGTGCTGTTATATATCACTATAGTCACTGTACAGCAATCTGGCAAAGACAATTCCATTTGAATGTACTATCCGATCAACACTTGGTTTCATCATAAATTACAAAATATACATTTTTTACCCCAAAGTACATGAATTTTGGCAGAAAAAAAAAAGTTATCAACTTCCACCCCAAGTTGTCAGAATTAATTTTTAAATATCAAAAATATTTTCTCCTGTGATAAGTCACAAGGGACAAAGCTGGGAATATACAGAGCTATGTTTAAGATGATGTACACTCTGCCCTACCCCATTAGCTACTGAGGTACTGGCCAGAGATGAGAATTAATGGGAACTTGGCCCACCATATGAACAGCCTTCCCAGCATGAAACATTTCTTTTTTGTGTTCATGTTGTCATGTTTTCAAAATTTTCTCTTGACCTGAGAAGCTGTTGAAAGACACAGTTTAATTAGGGAAATAAACTAGAGCTAACACAGCCTAATTCTTTTCACTTTGATCTGGTGAACCACTAGAATTGGTACATCTCTAAATATAATGATCTTCTTCCCCAAATGTAGCTATGCTATTAGGAGTCTCAGCAACATTAGGTTTTCTACTTACTCCAAGTGGCACACATTAACACTTCCTCCGGAAGTTCTTCATGTATTCCAGATATTTGCTCGCAATTGAGTCTTCTTGGCAAACAAGTTCGTGGCAGACACATTTTGTACATTATACATTATGTTGAATAGAACATTTATTTTGTACTCAAGCTTGCCAGTGCTTTCCCTAGGTACTAGCATTACCACCCAAATGTTGTGATTTTGAAGCATAGGTATTTAATTTTGCCTTTGGAGATGTCACAGCCATTAAAAATATTTTTAAAAAAATCCATATTTAGAGAAATCTCAAGACTAATCTCAAGGCCCTGTCAAGATGATCTCAGATCCTCCCTTTCCTAAAGTCAGAGTTGCTGGATATGTGGGAATAGAAGTTCAGGAGAAGAAGTGGATAGGTTTTTAGACCGCATCAGCCACCATAGTATCTGAGCGCCTTACAAGGTTTAAAGAAATCGAAGTCCAGTCTGATGCAGACTTGCTCTGTAACAGGAAGCTAACCTAAAAAAACAGTTCATATTATGGTATTCTTCTGGCCTTTCTCAGTGCTTACCTCCATAAACTTTTAGTTCCCATCAAAATAGGGTATAAATCTACCATTCAGTAGCCTACTGTGCGCTGTCCATGCAGACCTTCCTGTCATGCACTCAAAAGTTCCATGTTGCTCTTTGAGCTATACTGCTTTGAAAGAGGACTACATCAAGATGCCACAGTGAACTGTTAGTACATATTAACAGGGCCTACACAGGCAGTTGGTCCATCAGGCTAGTACAGGTAGATTCACACCCCAGCTTTCTGCAAATTAAATGCTCATGTACACAAGCCCTCAGAGACATCTACATCTGTGACTACATGATACTTATTTTTGACTTATTAGCATATGAAGTCTTCTCATTTACATTTCAGTAGTGGTTGCCATTGGTGCCATAAAAGCTAGTTGCCCTTCAAATAGTGCCTGTCTTTTTTCCCCAGTGTTTTTGTGCATGTCAAAAATAAGTATCATATAGTCACAAATGTAGATATTTATAAAGGACATAAAAGTTATTGTTAACTGTGAGTGAAAGACTGGCTTGATTATGTATCATTTATATTTGTTTTTGCCCTT
The DNA here is from genome assembly GCF_033958435.1 of Carettochelys insculpta. Lineage (NCBI taxonomy): Eukaryota > Metazoa > Chordata > Testudines > Carettochelyidae > Carettochelys > Carettochelys insculpta. The sequence continues at coordinate 30,293,197 of NC_134141.1, read as the reverse complement.
TGTTGCTGTTATTATCTCAGTGAAGGTCAAACATGAGAATAACATTCATATCTAGTAGCCTGCCTGAAAATCTAATTGAGCCAGGTTCCCGTCAGCATAATAGTGCCTTGTCTTACTATACACATCACCAATAAGAACTATAAAGGAAAGGAGATATTTGATCTCTAGCACAATATACATTTGCCTCTGAAGTCTTTGAGTGATATCCGAGAAAACAAAACCACATGCCAGAGAGGGTCAAGGGAAACTTTTCTGTCATTGTAGCATACTGGGGGATATGTGTTGTTACAGATAAGATAGTCTGGCTGTAGTAACAGGGGAATTCCAAATGAATTTCACTTTATACTCCACCAACCATCTCTCAGCAAATCCTTGACTGCAAGGGATCTGAAAACAGACTCCAGTGCAAACAAAAGGGACATGGTTGGGAAGCAAAAGTTTGCTTTGTGTGAGGAAAACAACCTAGCTGAACCCATTCATCAGGTGAAATTCAGTATGATTCAGCCTGCCTACCCAAGGTCTTACACTACACTTCATCCCTCCTTGAGTGGAGATTGAATGTGTAGGAGCTCTGCACTCTTGCTGGAAGTAGTCAGAGTATGACCAATGAGAGTTATCATTACGAGAGATGGAAAATATTTACGTCAGTGACAGACTGGCTGAGAAGGTGACAAAATCAAAGGCTTCAAATGCATCTCAGTCAAACTTTGAGGTTTATTGCTAGAGCTAAATTATATTGGTTCACAAATCTGATGGAATAAAAATGAATCCAGGGACATTTGAAGTGTTGACAGTAGTGAGACAATTAGTTTACATAATTGTGCAACCATTAAGGTTGCTGTGAAGGACCTAGCACAAAGAAAAGCTTTACTGCACAGTGATGTACTTTCTCTTGCTTTTAAAAGTCACTAACTCTTGCATGACGGATGGGCTTCATCACAACACATTTTTGTTTGTCTTTAACCAAAAGTCAAAAGATTAAGGCTTGGGAAAGCTGGGTGAAAAGTAACCTAGAAAATTAAAAAAAAGGTTGAGTAGTTTGAAGGCACTTTACGAGGGGAAACTGTGGAAGGAAATTTTCATCTGTTCCCTTCAACAATTTATAAGACATGCGAAGGCTTCAGAAGAAAGGGGGCAAGAAATCCACCTGACCTTAAACCATATTTAAGAAAGATAAAAATCTTTGTAGTCTTTGTCTTGAGTTCTTTCAAGGCAAAGTTCCTTTTTTCTATGCAACAAGAAATCCTGCAGCACCTTATAAACTAACAGATATTTTAGAGCATAAGTTTTTGTGGGCAAAGACCCACTTCATCAGATGCATGAGTGCAGTGGGGGGTGGGCTTATGAGGGGGGTTAAATATATGGGCTTATGAAAAGGAGGGAGTCCCAGTCAAGGGGAGGGCTAGAGTTGACAAGGTCTGTTCAAAAGCTGGCTGGGCAGCTGTGTCCAAGCCAGTCCTTAGGGGCCGCGTGGGGTGTTAAGCTGCGTGGGGGGTTGGGGACACATGAGGGGTTAAGCCATGCGGTGGGGGCCACACAGAGGTTAAACTATGGGGAGTGTAGGGGGCGCACAGGGTGGTAAGCCATGGGGTCTTGAAGCTACGCGGGGGGGGGGGGAGGTCAAGCCACTGGGGGCAGGGTTGGAGCCGTGCAGGGTGGCTTGGGCCCCGCTGGGGAGCAGCTTGAGCCCTGCACAGGGGGCAGATAAGCCCTGCATGGAGAGTGGTTTGGGCCCTGCACGGAGGGACAGGTTAGCTGCCGAAGGGCGGTTTGGGCCCCTGAGGGACAGTTAAACTGCTGGGTTGCAGCTTGTGCCCTAACAGGGGAAAGCTTACACCCACACAGGAGGCAGATAAACCACCGGGGGCAGCTTAGGGCTTGCACAGCAGGCAGTTAAGCTGCTGGGGGGATGGTTAGGCTGCCCCCAAGAGGCAGCTTGGGCTCCCCTGGGGGGCAGTTAAGCCATCGGGGGGTAGCTTGGGCCCTCCGCATCAGGGTGTGGTTTGGGCCCCGCAAAGGGTGGTCAAGCTGCTGACGGGGCCTTGAGTTCTGCCAACTTTTTCTAGAAAAAAACACTGTGTTTATATAATTAAATGTGTTTCCAATAGACTCATTCTCTCCTCGCTCTCTGTAGATGGTTTTCCCTCAATTCGTACCATACTCCGTGTTTCACCCTATTTGTTTTCCATTAAAATATTTTCTCTTCCTCATTGCTTCTTTCTTCAATTTCTACTAAGTAGAGCATGAACTCAAAATTGATCAAATTCAAGCTGAACTGTCAAAGCCACGATATTCAAACACGCTCAACATGGAGGAAAGAAAAGTTCACCCTTCCCTAAGCTGCTTGGTGGCTTCTGTGAAATGGACTGGTGACTGCAGTTCTGGTCCTAACAAGAAGATGCCACAGCCTGCTTGAGCTTTGAGACTGAAATGCTCTCACAACACATGGGATTACTTCCTCTAGACCAGGTCTTAGTCTAAAGCTGGGAAAATTTGTAGTGCTCTGCTCATGCTGTAACTCCTCCATGGATCAATACATCATTCTCCAAGGCTGAAACTCTTTCATGAGTATGATCTCTGGTTTAAAAAGTCACAACTCTGTTTTCAAGCTAGGATGTTGTCAGAATAACTGGGGTCATGGCAAAGTGTTATCACATCTCCTATTTATTGTGGAGTGGAAGAAGTCTCAAGGTACACTTGCAAATAACTCCTACCTAACAAAAGGGGACTTTTTACTTTCCAAATGCCTCTTAATCTTTTTTCTCAGGGAGGAAAAAGTTCTATGTATATTTTCCTTTCTTTCCAAATTGCTTAAAAAGACTCACTTTTTGAAAATCCTCTCTTACCGATGAAGACGCTCTGGCTCCATCCTTCAGAGTTGATCAGGAATAATCCTGTCAGAGGGAGGCGTGTTTTTGCCTTTAGGTTTTTTTCTCCCTAAATGTTAAAAAAAACTGTTTGTTGCTTTATAGTTTTATTAGCAAATAACTGGGCATAGGAAGAGGAAAGCAGAAGGCTGTGGTTTCACCATGAAGAATCCATTTTCCAATTTGTTAATGCTAGGGATTACGCTGAGCGCATATGAAGCCAATAAAACTGCTTGAAAAACACTCACTTATGCTATAACATATGCATACCTTTCTTCCTGAACTATATGTAGGAAAATAAATCAGGTCTGAATTACTACTAAAAATTACTAGGATCCTGGGGAACTTCATGGTATTTCATGTTAGCTTGCAATTATAGTCATGTCAATTTAATGCACTAAATCTATGACCCAGACTCAAAATGTTAAGAGAATGTAAATTCATTTTGTTACCAACATGTACACTCCTAACGCTACTAATTCTCCACCTAGTCTTAGAGTTATTTTTTTCTATCGCACATTCAGCTCGAATTTCTCTCGTTAGCTGTTCAAAGGACAAATCTTTATAATACTTCACTTTAATATTTACCCTATTAAATTAAAACCCACTATGACTTAAGCATGGCAGCCTTCCTAATAAAAGAGAGACCAGAGGCATTTTAACTTTCTACAATAAAATATTTTATTCATATCCTTCTAATGAGACTTAAACATCCAGTGAACTCTGCTACTCAAATATGAATCTCCAATAAGTGCATATAACACCAATTGATGTACATATGGAAAGAAAAGCAGATCCTAAAAGAGACCATGACATATCATTTAGACAGATTCTTATACTGGGCATGTGTTAAATTCATTCAGTCTCACCTATCAACAGACTGTATCTGAAAATACTGATATTCAGTCTTTGACAGATAGAAAGTTGACTCTGGATCAAATGGCTTTGCCTTTAGCCTTTCATCACCATCAGTTGGTGGAGCAAGAGAATGCAAAATCATCCTAACAAAATATCTGGAGGGTGTAATATTGTATTTGCATAGTACTGAGTTAAAACAGTGTCCTACATTTCAGGAATCACATGCTTCTATTAAGCTAATCACCAAATCAAGGGGTGAAGTGATAGCCGTGAGAAAAACAAATTTTTAAGAAATGAAAGAGAGAAGGAAGGAATGAAAGCACTGCAAGTGATCCACACAAAGCACATTAAGGAATGGACTGAAATTCCAGTGAAGAAACCATTGAGTTGCTCAAGAGCATAAAATAAATACTGCTTTGAGGCATTTCATCACCATACATGGAAACTGCCTGTGAAAGCAATCCCCATAATAGGACATTAGTCCTTAGCATTAACTTCAGTGGATGCATGACAAAGCTTGCAGATGAGACTTGATTGCCAAAGGAGCTGCTGGGGGCAGGGAGATCTTTTCAAACCTGCCCTGGAGAAACTCCAGAATAGAGGGGATTTGGGGCTTCTTGACAAAGATCAGACATTCCTGATAAGAAGATAACAGCCTTATAGGAAAGTCCTCTTTTTTTTTTCCTGAGAGCAAAGGAGGTTCTTGAGGATTTTGTCTGCAACCCTGGCTTGTCAGCATAGTAATCACAAGAAATATCTTTAACTTGAGAAAGTCAGGGGTGGGGTGACGGAGGCACTAAACTTTCCATTTTAAGGTGGTGAAGTTAATCTACCTTAAGAGAGAGAGACGGTCCAATGAATTAGACCCTTGCAATCTTGCACAAATTGCCAAGAGAGCTTCAATAACCAAAGATTAACAGAATGTTGGTTTTTTACCTCACTCAAGAGACAGCACTTCATTGGCCAAATGCACCACGTGGGAGTATAGATTCAGAGGAACAAGTGTCCATTGTCAGGTTATTGTCACGGGCTCCAGTGTTGTGTGAGTTTTACTGAGAGGTTTCCCATCCAAACATTGACAAGGCTTGATCTGATTTAGCTAATAAAGGTTAATGGTATCATAGTCTAAGGTGCTACGCCTAAAGAGTAACCTCAGAAAGAGCCCTTCCTGAAATGATGATGAAAATACTGAGAATGCAGTCCACACTTTTCATTACACATCCACGAATGACAGCTCTGCAACTGTATGTGAACAATTAGATTGCCTGAAGGAGAAGACTGCAGAATTTTATGACTGACAGATCTCCAAAATATAAGGGTTTTAAAGATGAGATTAATTTCCCTGCATTCTGCAGTGCCCTCTAACTCACTATATGCAAAGATGAGCTATGGGCTCATACAACTAAACTCTCACTAACTCAGTGGTCACCCTATCTGATTTTTGATGTCCTCAGGGGGCAAACAAAATGAAACATGATAGATGACTTTACTTTTGGAAATATAGTATGAATTGGATTTTTTTCTTTCTTGTGAGACTTTCAAAACCAAGACCATGAATCATTTCCTGAGAAGTTTTAGATTTATGGTTCTGAGGCCTTAATCTGGGCCAATGATCCCTTTGGCATATTTTGTTTGTAATGTTTGAGAACTCTTTGATGAGAGATGGGTTAAGTTGATCTAATTTTCACTCTCAAGATTTAGAAGGATAAGAGATATCATCATGTGCCAATGATTTCCAAAAATAAGTATGCTTGTGCCCAGGCGGTCATTATTTTGGGTCATTTGCAGAGCAATCTGTTTTGTTTACATTGTCCTGTGCATGCTTTTATATTCCAAGCAGTTCTATTTAAAACATTCTGAGCCTTTTACAATTACTGCTTTTCTGTTCTTTCCATCTTCACTTGACCTCATTTCTGTATGCATGGGGCTCCATGAAGTTAAAAAAATTACAAATTTACTTAGCTTGCTCATCTGTGAAATTACTTTAATATATACCTACTTTGCATAGTTATAGTTGAGGTTTAATTCATTGATTGCAAAAAGCTTTGGTCTCCTAGATGCAAATATTATTAATATTATTAATTCCCCTCTTATTAATTCTGACCTCCTGATTTCTATTCGTTTTTCTAGTCTCAATGTGACTCATAATATCACAAGAGAAAAGCAAACCACCCCCCCCACACACACCTTTTAACATCCAGTACATTGTTTTAAGTGTTTCCCATGTGACCTATACATATTTCATTCTACAGAGTGAGAATCAGGCTCGATCATGCAACATGCCACAAATGTATTATATATAATAGGACGTTTATGAGACAGGCATTTGAAATATTTAATAAAACTCAATGAGGTATGTTGGTGATGCACTGTGGAGCAGAATATTTGTATCTGAGCACTGGTTGGAAAATAAGCTTTTTCCACGGAAAATTTCAACTTCAAGTAAAAAAAAATGGATGAAATAATTTTTCAGTTTTCTGATGAAATTGTTTTGGTTTTGGCCAAATTTTTTCTGATGATTTTCAGTGAAAAAACCTTTTTCCTCCAGGAAAGGAAACACTCTAAAATTCATTTTGACAAAATCCCAATTTTCTACTGAAATAAAATTTCAATGGAAAGTTGTCACCCAGCCTTGGATTTGTGAGCAAATTTTAAAAAGCGCTCAAGTACAAATATTGAGCTCTCTAATGAGAGAAAAACCCCTTGAAAAGTTGGCCTTATAGTGCTGAGTAATTTGTAGTCTGACCTTGAATTCGTTTGAAATACTTAACACTAACAGGTGATTTAAGGATGCCTACATCCTAGACTAATGTTCATGCATGTTGCTATTGTGATGTGGCTGAATAATGACATATGGAGACTGTGAATGAGCCTATGGATTTCAAAGAACCATTGATGATCTCAGCAAACATTGTTAAGGATCTTCCATACATGCGTCTTCCTAGTCAAGCTGCTAAATTTTTAAATTCTCAAGGTTTGGTCTGAGACCGTGGAATGAACTCCTACAACAAGTAAGTACCATCACAAACCTCACCACTTTTACTACCAAGGTGGCACATTTGACATTATCTTCTCCCTCACACACACACAGTAGCAACACATATTTTTTAAAAGCACACAACAAAAACAAGACACTCTGCTGCACATACTTCTGCCCCTAGGAAAAGAATGAAAGAACAAACAACACATGACAGATGTTAATCACATTGCTTAACACAGTATTGGAAGACATTCCAAAACTATTGTGTAAAGACTTGGACCACGAACCTATACAGAGTAGAATCTAAAAGATGTCCATCCTGAAAAATTACTGAAGGCTTACAGTCAGCAGACAACCAAGTTAGGTAGAAGTGCTTAATCCTATTTGAGTCCTATCCATTCCCATATAATTTCTTCATAAGAGAATTGAAATGGTTGCTTGTTCCCACGTAAGGCACAGAGTATGGAAAAGTACATGTTTTATAATGTTAACGGGAACTTATCACAAGTTCCATTTCATTACTTAGGTTTGCATTTTAGGTTTGTGAAACATGGTCTTGTAAATTGTGGGGTTTGGATGTTACTTTCCTGGGTTGGCGCCAAGCAAATCACATTTTGCTTTCTTCATCACAAAGTACTTAACCCACCCAAATGCATTTGATGACAATAAACAGTGGAAAAGTAATCTCTTAAGATCATTAGCTGCTTCTGAATCATTTATTCACAGCAGTACCAAATGTCGATCTAATTAATTGTTAAACATAAGCCTTTCCCATCACTCTCTCTGCTACCACTGAGACAGAGGTTCTGCATCACCCACATCCTCAAATGCTTGAGGGAGACTGGGAGAGGGAAGATAAAGCCTGCTTCTCACTCCTTGCTGTTATCGCCACTCAGACAAGGCCCTTCCTAACATTCCTAGTATTCTAGCCTCATGATGCTGATGCCATGCTGGAAGAAGGGAGGTGAATGCCTCCTCATCCTTGTCACACAAGATATACATATTCATGGCCTTTATTTAGGGACTTCACTGATCACAGCAAAAACCTGTGTGGGAGTTTCAATAATAAATACGTCCATTGTTTATCTTTGTTCATTTCAGTTCTGTGTGCTTAATATTTTAGTGATTTAAATGGAAATCTGCCTCCCTTTTTGTTCAATGATGTCCCTTTTTTAAGAAAAGATCAAAAGGAAAACAAAGTTTAGGGCAACTGGAAAATCCATATTGGTAAAGTGAGTGGGCATGGATGCAGACCTAATCACACTAATTGTTATTGCATAAGTATACTTTGTATTGCCAAACCCTCTTTGCCCATGTGATACACTTTCTTAAAGAGACTTCAGTGGGAAAAAAAGGGAGGCAAGCAGGCTGTGTGTGGAAAGGGAGTCCTCATATTATTTTCCCAGCAATTGTGAGTGGGAATTTAAAATTGCTCAGAGATGGTAGCCTGCCTCTGTTTTCACTGAATTCTGTGGAAGCAGAATTAGTCCAGCAGTGAGTGCTTTTGAATACCCCTCCCCCCATTAGTAATTATTGGTGCTCCCATTATTCCAAAAAGGATTGTGGCTATGGGTGGGAGGGTTTTCTTCTCAGTCCCATGAATTCTCTTTCCACTCACAGCCCAATGGAAGTTACTGACAGAGATGATTTGTTCCCAACAGTCTGACTCAAGACTTATATGAGATATTTATATCAGACTTATATCAGACAAAAGCAAGCTATCCCACTGCGTAGGAAAGATAGAAAACATGGCAAAAGACTGCCTTGGCTTAACCAGGAGATCTTGCATGATCTCAAACTAAAAAAGGAATCGTATAAGAAATGGAAACAGGACAAACTACAAAGGACAAATATAGGCAAACAACACGAGCGTGCAGGAGCAAGATTAGAAAGGCTAAGGCACAAAATGAGCTCAAACTAGCTACAAGCATAAAGGGAAACAAGAAGGCTTTTTACAAATACATTGGTAACAAGAGGAAGACCAAGGAGAGGGTAGGGCCATTGGTCAGTGAGGAGGGAGAAACAGTAACAGGGAATATGGAAATGGCAGAGATGTTTAATGATTTCTTTGTTTCGGTCTTCACTGAGAAATCTGAAGGAATGCCTGACATAGAGAATGCTAGTGAAAAAGGGGTAGGTTTAGAAGTTGAAATAAGAAAAGAACAAATTAAAATTCACTTAGAAAAATTAGATGTCTGCAAATCACCAGGGCCTGATGAAATGCATCCTAGAATCCTCAAGGAGCTCATAGACGAGGTATCTGAGCCTTTAGCAATCATTTTTGGAAAATCGTGGGAGACGGGAGAGATTCCAGAAGACTGGAAAAGGGCAAATATAGTACCCATTTATATAAAGGGGAACAAGAATTACCCGGGAAACTACAGGCCAGTCAGCTTAACTTCTGTGCCAGGAACGATAATGGAGCAGGTAATTAAAGAAATCATCTGCAAGCAATTGGAAGGTGGTAAGGTGATAGGGAACAGCCAGCATGGTTTTATTAAAAACAGATCATGCCAAACCAATCTAATAGCTTTCTTTGATAGAATAACGAGCCTTGTGGATAAGGGAGAAGCGGTGGATATGGTATACCTAGACTTCAGTAAAGCATTTGACACGGTCTCACATAATATACTTATCAATAAACTACGCAAATACAACTTAGATGGGGCTACTATAAGGTGGGTGAACAACTGGCTGGATAACCGTACCCAGAGAGTAGTTATTAATGGTTTTCAATCCTGCTGGAAAAGTATAACTAGTGGGGTTCCACAGGGGTCTGTTTTAGGACCAGTTCTGTTCAATATCTTCATTAACGATTTAGATATTGACATAGAAAGTACACTTATTAAGTTTGCAGATGATACCAAGCTGGGAGGGGTTGCAACTTCTTTGGAGGATAGGGTCACAATTCAAAAGGATCTGGATAAACTGGAGAAATGGGCTGAGGTAAACAGGATGAAGTTTAATAAGGACAAATGCAAAGTGCTCCACTTAGGAAGGAACAATCAGTGTCACACATACAGAATGGGAAATGACTGCCTAGGAATGAGTACAGCAGAAAGGGATCTAGGGATTATAGTGGACCACAAGCTAAATATGAGTCAACAGTGTGATGCTGTTGCAAAAAAAGCAAACATGATTCTAGGATGCATCAACAGGTGTGTTGTGAACAAGACACGAGAAGTCATTCTCCTGCTCTACTCTGCGCTGGTTAGGCCTCAGCTGGAGTATTGTGTCCAGTTCTGGGCACCGCAGTTCAGGAAGGATGTGGAGAAATTGGAGAGGGTCCAGAGGAGAGCAACGAGAATGATGAAGGGTCTAGAGAACATGACCTATGAAGAAAGGCTGAAAGAATTGGGCTTGTTTAGTTTGGAAAAGAGAAGATTGAGGGGGGACATGATAGCAGTTTTCAGGTATCTAAAAGGGTGTCATAAGGCAGAGGGAGGGAACTTGTTCTTCCTTGCCTCTGAGGATAGAACAAGAGGCAATGGACTTAAATTGCAGCAGGGGAGGTTCAGGTTGGACATTAGGAAAAAGTTCCTAACTGTCAGGGTGATCAAACACTGGAACAAATTGCCAAGGGAGGTGATAGAATCTCCATCACTGGAGATATTTAAGAAGAGGTTAGATAGATGGCTTTCAGGGATGGTCTAGAAAGTGCTTGGTCCTGCCCTGAGGGCAGGGGGCTGGACTCGATGGCCTCTCGAGATCCCTTCCAGTCGTACTCTTCTATGATTCTATGATTTCTTTAGAGACTACTTTGAATGCCAGTTAAGATTCAAGAATTTTCAGCTTGGATTTAGTTTTCCCCAAAGTAGTTGACTTAGATTAAGAAAGGATAAAGTAAGTGAGAAAGAGAGAAGGGAACCAAAATCAAAGAAATGTGTGGATAAGATTCTTCCTTTACAAACATGACAGCAGTATCAAAACTTTGGGTCCCATTCTGCACTCCACCAAAATCATTACTGAAGCACATGGGAGAATGGAGAATTGGGTTAACTGGTAGCTTAATAAAGGACAAAAGTTCATTAAACAAAATAGAAAGAGGGACAAGTAATGGTGAATTGTGTAAAGTCTTCAATATTAGGCTCATTTGCCAATGTCTTAGCAGAGGTTGAATTTTGTTGTTCTTGGTAGTAGTGGTGGTTAAAGGCTATCATTAAATATAAGCATCCTATTTTTCTTTCAAATTCCTCTTCAGTTTTAACTTACAAATTTCTCCACCTCATTCTTCTTTGCCTACAAGAATTGTAACTCCATGTTAGTATCATTGTGGGAGAGAGTGAATAGTCAATTATGTAGTAGGGGGAAAAAAGGAAACATTCAGTTTCAGAATAAGGTGATAGTTACATTTCTACACATTAGAAAAACTAAGCATGAAAAAAGACAATTTTAATCCTGCATTTCTATCTTTCTGTTAGAATGCATCTGTATTATTCCTTGCCAAAGCTATGCTAAGCAAAGATAAAAGAAAATATATTTTTGGGCTTTGATGATGTTTTAAACTTATCTGCTCAACTGATCAATAAGGATGAATTGCTTAGTAAACAAGGTGATGTTGGTTCTAATGACCTACTGACAATTTCCATATGGGCCAATAACATTTGTTTAAAATATTCTGTGCTGTAACGCAATGACTAATACTCTATTTCTGAAAATGTATTTTTATGTCAATAGGCAAAAAGAAATATTTTCTTAGCATTAACAAAAGGAGTTTTTCCATCTCTTCTTTAAAAAAAAATCCAAGATGTTAGTAGCATTTTAATTAATAATTTTTCCTTAATAAATAATAAAGCTGTAAGTCATACTTGTTTTCTCTATTGACTGGAATTTATATTTAAATGGTAATATTCTGGATGAAATTCCTTCTGGTGCCAATGGCTGAAAACCAGCACAAGTCCCATGCACCACTTTTACATATCAGTTATGTTCTTAAAACATACCAGTTATGTTCTTAAAACAAGACTTGTGCTTCATTTCCTTGGCTCCATCTACACTATGAGATAAATTCAAATTTATTAATATCAATTTTGTAATACTGGAATTTGTATGTTTGAATTTGACCATCCTCACTGCCCATGTGCTCCTCACCAAGTCAACTCATTGCTGCCACACTCAAACTGGCTAACATCAACTGTTGCAATAGTGCATTCTGGGATCCTGTCCCACAGTTCCCTTATCACTGTAGCATTCTGGGTATGCTGGCTGGTCTTCGACATCATCTTCCGACATTGCATTTTCCTCATTCCCCTCCCATGCTAAGCAAATGTCCATTTTTCCCATTGAAAGGAAGGAAAAGTAGGACATCCACACAGACTACAAAAAAGTTTACAGAAATGTCTTTCTTCTGTAGCTGAATTCTCAAGTGGCCATCTACAGAGTGTCTCTCCTCCTATGATTGCATCCAATCCCTGAAAATATGCCGATCCCTGGAAATAATACAGGGACTCTCAAAGTTAGAAGAAAGAAAATAGACAAATCTAGGAAAGAAGATTTTTGACTTTACTGAAATTAATACAGGGACTCCAAAAAGCACAAAGAAAGAGAAGATAGGAAAGTTGTTCAGAAAAGAGAGTTGCCGACGGGGAGAGTCTCTGGCTTTCCAGTGCATTATAAGGCTTCAGAGCAATGACTGTGTTCTCCACTGACCATCCACTGCTGTTCCACTTCCCATCATTGCATGTGATCCCTGAAAATAATACAGGGGCCCAGACTGTATTCTAAAGTTAGAAGAAAGAGAATAGAAAAGTGCAGAATTTTTGGTTTCCCCACTCGTTATATTGCCAACACGGGTGCAACGACTGTATTCTTGACTGGCTATCCACTGAGTATCCCATCTCCCATCATTGCATGTGATCCCTGAAAATAATGCAGGGGCCTGGACTGTATTGTAAAGTTAGAAGAAAAAGGATAGAAAAATCTAGGAAAAAAATTTTGACTTTCCCCCATACTATACAGATAATGCCAGCATGGGTGATATCAGTAAACTATCATATATTAAACTTTTAACACAAACAGGAATCTCAACTAGATTTGCTCCCTGCCATGGTGTTTGAGGGAGCCAAAGCATGAAGACTGACAGCAGATAAAAGATTTTATAATTGAAATATAAAATCAGCAGGTGCCTGCCATAGATAGCAAGCTTCTGAAAATATTTTTGGTGGACTGTGGGTGGGTACTGTGGTCTGTGGCTGCTGAAGATGCTGAAGTATTGCCCCCGAATATCTTATCTGCCAGTAGTAGCAAGCCCCGCGATGGGTGTAAGAGGATTCAGTGGGGGGCGGGCATTTGAGGTGGTCCTCCCTGTGTATCTTAGCCACTGTGGGAGACTTCCCACCCCCCCCCGGTGGCAACAAGCCACGCTATGGGCATAGGGTGTCTCAGTGGTGGGGCCAGTTGAGGTGGTCCTCCCTGAGTATCTTAGCCACTGGCAGAGACTTGCCCATGGTAGCATCAAGCCACCAATTAGGTTAGCCTCTGGGGGAGACTTCCCCACAGTGACAGCAAGCCCTAGAATATCTTTCCCGCCCTTGGAGCCCTAAAGATGCACAATCTATGACATGGTGCTGCCTGGCAGCATGGTCAGCACTGAATTGCAGGCACATACTTTTATTGGATCAGGGGCTACCCATGTGATGCGGCAGAGCATCAGAAAGACCCAGACTGCGTGGCACCTGTGTGGGAGGGAGGGGATTTGCACACAAATGTAAACCACTGAGAAGAAATTTCTTGGTGTCTTATGTAAGCACAGCCCTCAGCTCAGCCTTGCTGCCACAAGGTATTGCAGGGCAGTGGCTGGCACCAGGCAGCGCAGAAAAAAATAGTGTGTAGAGACAGAGCCAAAAACTCCCTGCAAAGGCTATTTGTAATGGGTATATGTGCTCACAGCAGTAATAGCAAAGAAAGACAGACATTTTCAGGGTCTCATACAAACATGAGCCCACAATCAAAGGCTCGCTGCTACTCTTTGAAATTCACTGTCTTCCAGTTATTGGAGAACAGTGGCCAGAGCAGAGCACTGAGGGACATTGTGGGTTACATATGGGACACCTCTGGAGACTAATACATTCAATTTTAAGATGTGACACTTCCCTACTGGCCTTTAATTTCCCATTTACATATTCACATGGCTAATTAGCACTGCCATACTGTCAGCAGAGGGTGATGCCGGCAGTAAACAAGCCATGTGGATGTGTCTCTGCTGGCTAAACACACCCTCTTTCTCCAGTCCCTTATCCCCGATTTTATCAGGGATAAGGGACAGGTGACAGAGAGGGGTTTAGCCAGCAGAGGCACATCCCCACAACATGTTTACTGTCAGCTTCACCCTCTGCCAACAGTGAGACCTTGCATGGCTATGCTAATTATCCATGCAAATATGCAAATGCAAAGCAATTTGAAATTTCCAGAAATCTGATTAGCATAGTTCTGCCAGCAGCAGCGCTGCAGACTGGGGCCATGTAGAGGTAGCCTTTGAGTCAATCCTGGCCCCAATGACATTAACGGCAAAACTCCCATTAAGTTCGATGGGACAAGGTAGTACCTTTAGATTTTCCCAGATAATCATCAAGGCCACTGTGCTTATGGCTACTACTTCTTTGGGGCAATCAACAACTTCTTCCTCTTTTACCAGCTAGCTGAGGTCCAGTTGCCAGATGAGTCACTTCAAGTCTGGCTGGATCACCACTCTCCACATCCACTCCAGTCTCTTATACACACAGTTTCTACATAATTTTCATACATGGTCTGAACATGCTAAGCAGTCCTTAAAATACACAGAATGCAGCAACTGGATTTAGGTTCTGGCCAGCGACATTGACATTCATCGTCCTTTTTTCCATGCGACTCATCCACATATCTTCAGTCTGTTCTTGACAACAAAGTTTGTTAGTTCCCTCTTGCAGGTATCAATTTTCAGGACCAAACCTTCTTATCAGCCATTAGCAAAATACAATTTGCATAGACGAACTTTAAACCAATTTTCATTTGGATTTTCTTACGTACAAAATGAAACACAATTATGAATAACAATGGACTAAGTGCTAATCAAATTCTTTATTAAACTGAAGGGCATCCATACTTCTGGCACAGAACCATTGTATGAACCCATTGACTTCTGTGATTATCAGTGACTTGCTGTCAAACAAGGCAGGACTATTTAATCCTGCAGGGAACTTTCTTGGGTTGAGCATTATTAAACATTTTCACTGGTGAGTTGGATAATCAAGTGGAGATTATGCTCATAAAATTTGCAGCTGACAACAAGCTGGGAGGGTTTACGAGCAAGTGGGCAGGATTAGAATTCAAAATGATCCTGACAAATTTAAGAATTGATCTGCAATCAAATACGCAAAATTCAATAAAGACAAATGCAAAGAAAAAAGGAAAAAGCCCAAATATAAACTGGACCATCATTAACTCAGCAGTAGCACTGCTGTAAAGGATCAGTTATGGTGGACCACTGCCTTGTGGGTTATCCTGGGAAGGAGCAAGGCTAAGGGAGTAAACCCTGACAGAAAATCCAGAGGGGAGTCCTAAGGCAGTTCTGTGACAACTTCTGGCATTGACCTGGCAACTCCTGCAGCTGAGCTGGTACCAGACGTAGAGGTTATCCTTTCCTTTGGACTATATCAGTAAAGCCGAGAGGGGGACATGGGCATCTGGGCAGCCCAGGGTCCCAAAAAAAAAAAATTGCCCAGGCTCACGCCTGGAGAGGTACTCCAGCATGATTCATATTCTACATATACTGAACGATGCCTACTACTACTGGTGGACCACAAACTGAATATGAACCAACAGTCCTGTGCAATTCTAAAAACAGCAAATATTCTGATGTATATTAATAGGACTGTCATATCTATTACACAAGAGACAACTGTTCCAATCTACTTGGATTGGCTAGGTGTCAGATGGAGATTTGTTGGGCACAAAGATCTGGACAAACTGGAAAAAAGTCAATATAATTGCTAAGAGGGTTAGAAAACATGATTTATAAGGAAAGGTTGAAGGAACTGGGAATATTTAGTCTTCATAAGGATAACTGAAAGGGAACCTGTAATAGTCTTCAAGTACATTAAAAGCTTTTATAAACAGGAATGTGATCGATAGTTCTTTATGTCTCAGGGTAAGACAGACGTAGTCAACAATCAGCAAAAAGGCAGATTTAGGTTAGCTACGAGGAAAATATTCTTACTAAGAAATATATCTTAAGTATGGGAACAGTTTATTAAAGAAGGTTGTGAAATCCCTCATGGGTTTTAAGATATTTGGCCCTGCCTCACCACAGGGGAATGGACTAAATAGCTTCTGAAGGCCCTTATTTAATGAGTTTATCAGTTGCGTGTCTCAGACAGGCCCACCGTCAGAGAGGGGCAAGGGAGGCTAGTGCACTGAGGCCCACGTGACTCTGAGGGCTGGGAGGCAGGGCAGCACTGTGCTCCAGGTGATGGTAAGGTCTGGGGAAGGGGAGCATAGCAAGCCCACCCCCCATACACACCTTTTCCCGAGGCCCACAGAGGCTGTCAGCCACGCCTTTCTCAGATATCAAATCACCTTGTACTTAAATGATTTCAGATACAAAAGACCTAATAATGTATCTAGTCTATCCCCCACCAATGCAAAATCATTTAAACTTGTAAATGAGTTAGTATTTTCACCAGTTTAATTTAAATATACAGAGCTTTCAGACCCATAGTACCTTTTCTCTCAGCCCGTCTGGCAAAACACTCCAGGAACTGGCATCCAGGATTCTGATGAGGTCTAATTGAGAACAGCTCATTGTGGGGCAACAACATAAAAAAGCCTGGGAAAGCCTTTAACTAAAGTCAATGTAACTTCTAAAATCAAATATTCACTTTGTTCTTTACCATTTCAGTTCAAGGAGAGCCATCTGGTGATGCACTAAGCAAAATGGACCCAATGCCAACTTGATATAAGGAGACATGTGAATGGGTGAAGCATCCCCAGATAAAATCCACATATGCTGTCTAAGGCCACACTTACCCCTTTCGGGAGCTTGGCCTAACTGGTATCTCAAACAACAGACCATAAACTTCAGCCCAAACATTTTTCATAAGCCTGGCTCATCCTATGGTTTCCTTACAAAACCACCCTGCCCAGCCGCAGCTATCTTTGATAAATGAGTCACACACAACTGACATATCCTGGTGGACAAGCTGCTGTGAAATAGCAGAATTTAATCAGAATCTGCAAGCAGGAAAAACCAACACCAAAACACTGAGACCTACGCAAGGTCATATATCCTGTTACATACATTTTCCTACCTACCCATTGGGTTCCTCTTCCGCACAACTCATTCAAATCACATCAAACTATCATCAGGAAGCCTGTGGCAATTCCTTTTCTACAGCCAGGGCCATACTACATTGATGCTAAACACTGTTGAGCTCGGGAAGGATCAGAAGTAGTGGTAGCCTTTCCGTACACAAACCAGCTAGGATAATAAGCAGGACCACTTCATCCCAAGCTGACCCAGTCACCCCCTAACTCATGAGAGGATTACAGCTGAAGGCTTATGTCCACAAGGGTCCTTGTGCATAAGAGATTAAAGAGATTAGGATTTTTCATCTTAGAAAAGAGGAGACTGAGGGAGGATATGATACAGATATATAAAATTATTTGTGATGTGGAGAAAGTGAACAAGGAAAAATTATTTACTTGTTCCTGTAATATTAGAACTAGAGGACACCAAATTAAATTAATGGGCAGCAGATTTAAAATGAATAAAAGGAAATTCTTCTTCACATAACATACAGTCAACCTGTGGAACTCCTTGCCAGAGGAGGCTGTGAAGGTTAGGGCTATAACGGGTTTTATAAAAGAGCTAGAATTCACAGAGGTTAGGTCCATTAATGGCTATTAGCTAGGATGGGTAAGGAATGCTGTCCCTGGCCTCGTTCATTAGCTGGAGATGGACGGCAGGAGAAAGAACGTTTGATTGTTGCCTGTCCGGTTTACTACCTCTGGTGCTCCTGGCATTGACCACTGTTGGCAAACAGGATACTGGGCTGGATGGACCTTGGTCTGACCTAATATGGCCGTTCTTATGTTCTTATGTTGATGATGTTATTTGTAGTACTTCAGGCCTATTTAATCTACCCGCAAAAGGGGTATTAATATATTGTATTTATTGTGTGTTGTGGGCTTCAATATTCAAATCAAGAAATCCAGTAGATTTTTAACAAAAATTTTTGCTAGCTGGAAAAAATGAATGAACTTCCTTTTGGTTTGTTTTGATCTATTCCAATTATTTCCAAATATTACTAGCTGGTAATTGAATAGTAAGGAAGTGGTTTATTTGAACAGAAGAGTGTACATGTAAAAAGGTCTCCACAGAATTCAGCTGAGCCAAAACACACTGTAAATTTGGAATAAAAAGACCATGTTCACACAGTGTCCCCTCTGAAGACTTATTTTCAGAAGGTCAAAATCCAGTGATGCACTGCCAGTATAAATTAGAAATATCTATTCAAATGTCCTTTATGTACACAGACCAACTGTTGGAGCTCCATAATATAGCACAAATCAGCAAGGATGCAAAATAAAGCAGCTGTGCCTTTAGTTGTTTTACTCACTTAACATTGTTATAGGCTCCAACACAGGCAGAACACAGCATGGGCATCATTTAAGCCTCTTCTGTTGAACTGCTTATTCAGTATCTTTCCCCTCCCTTTAAACTGTGTTTTGTGTGTGTGTGTGTAAGGCAGGGTGGGAGGGATTTTTCTGGTTTCTCTTTGTCACAGGTGTAGGTTCCCCTCCCCATTTAAAAAAAAAACATATTTTTTTCCTGGAAGGGAAAATACACTGTGTTGCAACATGAGTTCCATCTCAGTAAATTTCTAAGCTGCCACAGTTGAAGCTGTTTTTGATCCCAGAGGCACAGTTCCATCCCAAAGTTAAAACTGTTTAATAATAGGAAAATTTTGTGTTTTTCAAACTAACACCTAAAAAATGCTATCAACATCCACGCAAACCAAAAATGAATGATCCCCCAAAAATCCAATAATGGATTCTTTATACATGAGAAATATTTCTGAAGAGTCTCTTTGTAAATACACTAATCATTCCTGGTAATAAAAAGAGCCATCTGAGATAAAGCGCTGGGAAGGCTGTTCAGGCAGTGGCCCTGCATGCTAATGAGCAAGGATTCTAGAATCACTGAGCAGACAGGACAGGACAGAGCTGAACCTCAAAACTAAACACTGCTTCCTCTCCATCAGCGCTGACAAATATTTCAGCCTCAAGACTTGATTAAATACTAATTGCTGCCTGGCAGTTGAATGCTTTACGTGGCATTCTGAAATGAAAATGAGGATGCTTAACTAACCAAGAAACTCACTAGCATGACAATGACCTAATTGGAGAGTCTGACGGACATTTAGCAATAGTTCAGCTGTTTTCTTGCTGAGGTATTTGAAAATGAGTCTCATTTGGGTAAAAATATTCTGTAAGGGAGAGAAGGTTGCTCTGATTGCTTTAAAAAAAAACAAAAAAACACAGTTTCCAAAAGGGCAGAGGGTATTGCTATTTTGCTAATCTCCTGCATGGAGGATATTTTGACATATGTTGCACTCCACAATAGGAAGCTTGATCATTAATGACTATGATTTACAGAAAGCCATTCATCTGTCCCTTGTATGAATACATATTCAGTAAAAATACCATCACAGGTGTGGACTCAAAAAGCATGATAAACACCAAATTTAATGGGCCACTTCTAAGTAGAGCTGGTTGAATTATCTGCTGCACATTATTCTTCTGACAAATTTTAGTCCATTTTTCTTTCATAAATCATTTATGAATCCATCCTGATTGTACAAGTATGTTCATTATCCATAAACACTGGCCAAACCGTTTATGCAAATACATTTCAGCTTGTGGGTTGCTCATGAACTGCAACTATTTATTCACCATTCAAGGTGTCTCACTGACCACTTAAGTCAGTATTGTTTCTGCTACCCTGCTGAATGACAAGAGGTAATGAACAGAAAATAAGGACCAGAGAATCTAATATAGAGTATGTTTTTTTAATTGCAAGTCATTCAATATCACCAGCAGCCAATATAATTAACTGGTGCCATTCACTTTTACCACTATTTTCAACTTTTAGTACCACATACCGGTGCATATTCAATACTATACTCATCTGACCCCATTCCTTGCCTGCATGCAGCACCCAATGATATTAACACAGCTCTTGATTAACTGTTGGTTTGTTGCTTTTACCACAGATACTGTTGCAGCAAAATATACAGGGTAGTGGAAAGAAAGCAATGGCTGAAATTGCTTCTTGGCGGATTTTGGTCTTTTTCTTTACCTGCTCCCCCACCCCTTCCAATGAATAAAATGACTAGAGAACACTCTTCCCTAGATTATAACAACTTAAGCTAAATGTAGAACTCAAACAGGTTCACACTGTTCTTTGCTTCCCAAACATATTTGGCTGACAAGAGATGGTAAGAGAACCAGGAGTGACATTATCACGTATTTCAAAATTGTGTGTAAAACAAACTAAAAAGCACCATCAAAGCAGACAAAGATAAAGTGAAGCCCTCTGTCAAGGAAATACTGTTCAGTGGCCTAACAAGGTGGATAAAATAGGTTGTTATTCACTATCAGTTGGAAGGCCATAGTGAAGGGCAATTCCAAATACCATATGCTGCACTGAAATACCAACTGCAACTCTTGCACTTTTATCTTGCATTGTTTTGTGTTTTGCTTAAAGCACCAAGTGCTGAAATCAGATTATTACTGGTAATTATAATTATTAACATTTTTTCTCCGTGGTTTGCTACTTTCTTTTCCTGTGTGTATTCTATTTTCCCTGCCTTAGATATTCTTTTATTGTCATTCATTTCAGAGAAGCTGCTGCTGATTTCAACTGCCAGCTGTTTAAAACAATGAATATATAAAGTGCCCCAGCAAGTCAGAGTATTTTTAAAGTGTCCTATTGCTGCTATGCTGCCACTAACATTGAAGCACAGGGAAATGGAAACCTAAGATGGTACTTTGCTAAAAAACGGAAATAGATAAAAGTGGATAAAAGATACAAAGACAAGGCTTGTAGGATAGAAGAACAAATAACTCATATATTGTGACAAGGGCCCCTCTTTCCCTGGCCAGGATTTGGGCCGGCAGCCTTCCCCCTTTGTTAGGGGTTTTGGGCTCACAGCTAGTTTCTGGGGTAAGGAGCCCACCCACTCCCTTCTCTGCTGTCTCCAGCATTTGAGCCCCTCCCCGCCAAACTTCCTCCTCCTTCTAACTGGGGAGACTTTTCAAGGCTTCCACCAGGTCTGAAATGGAGTCAGCTGGCCCCAATCTGCTTAGGCCCACTGTCTAACTAGCAGGCCTTTCACCCTTTTTAGGCTGCCTTACCCCTACTCTGTGACAGCTTTGTGACCGGACAAGTTGACAATTTTTGTCTGGATGTTTTATTACATCAAAACTAGAAGGTCTGGTTTGTTAATGAATTTTTTAACTTTCTTTTAGTTTAAGCAAGCATTTGTGGTTAAATAGAGCACTCCATGGCTACGTCTACACGTCCTCCAGGGCTGGCAACGTCGATGTTCAACTTCGATGTTGCGCAGCACCACATTGAAATAGGCGCTGCGAGGGTACGTCTACACGCCAAAGTAGCACACATCGAAATAAGGGTGCCAGGCACAGCTGCAGACAGGGTCACAGGGCGGACTCAACAGCAAGCCGCTCCCTTAAAGGGCCCCTCCCAGACACAGTTGCACTAAACAACACAAGATACACAGAGCCGACAACTGGTTGCAGACCCTGTGCCTGCAGCATGGATCCCCAGCTGCCGCAGCAGCAGCCAGAAGCCCTGGGCTAAGGGCTGCTGCCCACGGTGACCATAGAGCCCCGCAGGGGCTGGAGAGAGAGCATCTCTCAACCCCCCAGCTGATGGCCACCATGGAGGACCTGGCAATTTCAACGTTGCGGGACGCGGATCATCTACACGGTCCCTACTTCAACGTTGAACGTCGAAGTAGGGCGCTATTCCGATCCCCTCATGAGGTTAGCGACTTCGACGTCTCGCCGCCTAACGTCGAAGTTAACTTCGAAATAGCGCCCGACGCATGTAGCCGCGACGGGCGCTATTTCGAAGTTAGTGCCGCTACTTCGAAGTAGCATGCACGTGTAGACACAGCTCATAACTCATGAAGAATAGCATAAACCCAGAGGCCTCAGTAAAACAAAACCCCCAACCAAACAATTCGTTAGTAAACATCCAGGTAACTCGCCCTTTCTCTCTGATTTCTTTTCTGGCCTAATGACTAATTAATATAAAAAAGGAATGTGTTAGACAACAGGAAGGTGAGTTTAGAACGTTCTAGGTAGGCATAACCTACATGCCAAGGGGTCAGATGAAAAAAGATATAGCCATAAAATCCTCTAATAGGTAGCAGAGAGGAAACCGTGCTAATAAGTAGGTGTAAGATAGTGTGAGTTACTGTACTGAGCTAGAGTTGAACCATGATTTTTTTTTTGGCTTAAGTTCTCGTCCACAGTAATATTCAATAAACTCCATGAAACAGGGCCACAGAGAGCAGGAGGCAAAGGGACCAGCTGCCCTGGGGCTTAGTAATTTAAAATAGCCCCAGGGCTCTTGGTCGTCATCACTGCAACTGCAGGAGCTGAAGCCCCAGACCCTTTAAGTCACCACCAGAGCCCCTAGCTACATAGTCTGGACAGTTCTGAGGACTGGGTAGGAGAAGCTAGCATCCAGTCCCACATCTTCTGCCCAAAGTCCTGCCTCTTTTGGGCAGCAGCTCCACCACACACACACACACACACACACACTGTGAGTCTCAACAAGTCTTTCATCAGTCCTGACAATAAATGGCGCCCTATGAAAGAATTTTGTTAACTAAATCTGGTTGTAGGATAGGATTGCTAAGATTTAATAGGCTCATGGTGATCCTGTTGACTGTTCTGTACATATGGATTATCAAAAGTAGTTTTTCATAGTTAGACAGTTCTCAAGGGCTCTGGCATCTTTAGAGGGAACACTGAAAAATAGGTCTGATTCCACATATATAGTCCAGACTTACTATTCAAGAAGGCAAAAAAGCAGGGGGATGGAAATCACCTATCCCAGAGGCAGAAACAATGGCTACGCTGTCAATGACAAAACAGCCTTTGCCAAGACTATAGAAAGTAAGTTACATTTAACTGTGGAGAACTGAATCTGTGTTCTATTGCTATTCTAATCAGTATGAAACTTATGTAACAGAATGTGCATTATTCTCATTAGTGCACTAATTTCAGGAATACTTTGATACTAAACCCCATTGGCTAAACTCACTTCTGTTTACAGGTTGATTTCGTTTACACAAGACAGTCTTTCATTACAGCCAGAATGAGTAAATGGAAACTTCTGCTAACACATGATGGACAATTTCCCTGTTGCATAGAGTACAGCTCTAAAAGTTAATATAAAATGGAGGGAAATGGACAGCTGAAGGGGTCAGAATTCATTCTTCTCACTAGGGTGACTATATTTCTCTATGCTGAATACGAGATACCTGGTAAAATTATTCATAGTCAAGAGCGTTCAATGGCAATCAGAATTACACAGTACAAACATTAAAATTAACATCAAGTTGACTGAGACCCTGTTAGAAAGAAATATGGTTTAGCTTGAGTCCTTTTATTTACCTTTTTATCTCTTTGGCTTGCATGGGGAGGTATCACACACACACACACACACACACTCCCACATGAGGATGGGGGTGGCTGACTGACCTGACACAACCCTCCCTGTCCAGTGCTCTCCACCCTCCATGCCTGACTAGGTCCTGGGACAGATCCACCTCTTCCATCTTCTCAAAGCAACATGTGAGGAGCACACAAGGTCACAAGCCTCCACTTCCAGATTTCTGTGAGGGTTCACACTAGAACGTGGCAAGCAGCAGCCTTTTGGTACTGTGCAGGAGGGAAGGGCTTCCAGCTGAGGAGTGGGGGAGGTAGGTGGGAGGTAAGGATGATTTGGCCCATGTTTTTGCAGAGATCATCTCTTCCCCCTTCCTGCCAATCCCCCTCCCACTTCCCTGTGGCTAGAAGCCCATTAAAAGACAATACCCCAAGCAGCTGCTGGCCACCAACATATCTCAGCCACCTCTTGTCCCCTGGCCACAGCGAGGGCAAGGTGAGGTTAAGCCCCAAGGATGCATTATGCCCTAGGGACACTGACTGCAGGGTCTTCAGGGGACTCAGCCACACAGGTGGCTCAACAAGGAAGAGTACCTGGGGAAAGAGCAGCCCCACACTTCCTCAGGGCACTACCGAGGGCAGAAAGTGAAGAAGGTGCTAAGTGCCCCTGCACAGAGGGCTGCTGCAAAGCCTGCTGGGTTGGGGCATGAACAGGCTCGAAAGACTTTCCTCCCCATCACTTCAGAATTTAGCTGAGAGACAGAGATGCTTTGCTGTGACAGCATTGTTCAGGACTTTGGCACATGCAAGGCTTGGCTCCTCCTGGCCATACCCCAGACCAGGGGGTATTGAGCTTTCCACAGCCTGCAGCCCAGCCAAAGGGAGTGGTGGAAGGAAGGAATCTGCTGGCCAGGCTGTTGATTAGCTGAATGATCTGACCAGGTGCTGGTTCTCTGCACAATGATACATCATGGTTGGGGGTTGGGGGAACATGGCACAGCAGCCTTAGGGTGTAAAGGCGCACCTCAGGGAGAGGGGAAACAATGATGGGCAGCAGAGGCTATGCATAACTGGCCATAGCCTGCCCATACTCACTAGCCACTGCAGCAAGCAGCCAGGGCTGGCTGGAAATGAGACAAGGGGCGACAGAGGCCTGCTTGCCAAGAGCCAGCATATAGCAGAGACTGCACTGACTGACAAGAAGAGGGAGCAGTTGGCTCCACATACTGCAGTTTTGCCCAGCAACCACCCTTGTGTACCCACCCCCGTCATCAGCCACTGGGACCCCTCCACTGTGGTGGGCAGGCAGCTGGCAAGCAAGGTTCTGACAAACAGTAGAACCCAACAGTACTTGCTTTTAGAAGAGAGACATCTGCAGAAGGGCTTCAGTACGGCACTGTCCCTTGAAAAACAAGACATCTGGTCACCTTTACTCTTACAATGCATACCACCAGTTCAAATTCAGTCCACTTGAATAACAAACAGTGACCATCCATGTGGTTTAGCAGCATGTGTAAAATTTCTTTCCTGTTCCTACTAGATGTTCCCATACCATAAATAAATTAGAGAGAGCAAGGGGTAAATGGTCATGGAGACCATATTACACACTAGCCCCTGGAGGTGATGTTTCTGTCTGGTCAACAATAACACATATTGGCTACATCTACACGTGCCCCAAACTTTGAAATGGCCACGCAAATGGCCATTTCAAAGTTTACTAATGAAGCGCTGAAATGCATATTCAGTGCTTCATTAGCACGCGGGCGGCCGCAGCACTTCGAAATTGATGTGCCTCGCAGCCGCGCGTCTCGTCCAGACGGGGCTCCTTTTCGAAAGGATGTCGCCTACTTTGAAGTCCCCTTATTCCCATGAGCTGATGGGAATAAGGGGACTTCGAAGTAGGCAGGGTCCTTGCGAAAAGGAGCCCCGTCTGGACGAGACGCGCGGCGGCGAGGCACATCAATTTCGAAGTGCCGTGGCCACCCGCGTGCTAATGAAGCACTGAATATGTATTTCAGCGCTTCATTAGTAAACTTCGAAATGGCCATTTGCGTGGCCATTTCGAAGTTTGGGGCACGTGTAGACACGGCTATTGATGGGACAATGTGGTAACATTTGAATTTTTACTGTTTATAGTGTATCTGCAAATAGGTTTGTCAAACCAACATGTTCTACCAACACTAAATTCACATTCACACAAAACTGAGCAGTTTTAGTACCTATTTCCCAAACTAGAGGATAACCCCCCTGACTTTATGTAATAGGATCCTCAGACAAACCTTTTATACAATAAGCACACGCTCTTTCAATGACTTAAGCTGTCGGGTAAATTTAGTATTTTCTTTATGTAGTTTCCTTCTTAAGTAATAATGGTTCTTCCTTACCTTATGTGCCCTATACAGCTTCATTTTATATATTCGTAGGTGAATTTAGTGCTCATGAAAAGACACTTGTAAAATTCTGGGAAAGTGTAGGCGCATGCTTTGCAAGCTTTCCTTTCTCTTTTCTATAGACCACTCAGATTTGACCTGCATGCTTCATATTCCAGTGCTGATTTTCTTTTGACCCAATTACCATTTCTGTCAGCTGAATGGTGTTTTCTGAAGTTACAAATGGTAATTCGGAGGGAGATGAGCAAACTCATTTTCATTTGTGTGGGCTGAGTCATATTTTCAACTGCAAGCTCCAGCAATGAGAATTTCATAAATTAACCCTCTCACTAACCTATTCTTGACATTTAATTGTATGCTATATTATTCCTACCTTTGTCACACTTTTGACCAGCTATTCCCTCTGAAGCCACACCCTCAAGCAAGTAAGGTGACTACCTAACTCTGTCCCCACCAATTGCTCACTACATATTCCTCCATTCCAATGCCAAGAAAATGGCTAGAAATTAAATTTGACAAAGCCAAAGCAGTAGCTACTAAAACTACAAAAGAAAAAAAAATAAAAACATTGTAAGTGGACAACATGAGTCAAACAACAAGAAAAGCAAATAAAGTATCTTCCTATTTTTGTCTTAGTATATAAATGTGCATAACATCCCAAGTGCTGGAACTTTTGCTAGGTTACAGAGTGGGATAGTTTAAGAGATTCTCATTTCTGAAGACCTAGAATTGAAATTATGACTGAAGTCACATAAATGAAAATGAGTTTGCTGATCTCCATCCTAATTACCATTTGTGTGTATCAGAAAACACCATTCAGCTGACAAAAACGGTAATCTCTGGTCAAAAGAAAATCAGAACTGGGACACCAAGCATGCATATCAAATCTGAGTGGTCTTATAGAAGAGAAGTGCCTACACTTTATCAGAATTTTACAAGTGCCTTTTCATGAGCACTAAATTCACTCCCAGATATATAAAGTGAAGCCATAAGCAGCACAAGGCAGAGAAGCATCATTATTATTTAAGAAGGTAACTACATAAACAAAATACTAAATTTACTTGGCAGCTTAAGTTCTACTAAATGACCCGGTTCTGCAAAGCCTATTTCATGTGAGTAGTACCACTGAAATCAGACATTATTTTAGAGTATCTGCCAATGTGAATCATAAAACTGGAATGGACCTCGAGAGGTCATACACTCCAAGCCTCTGTGCTCATATAAAGACTAGAATGTTTGTGTAATCTTCGCTTAAAAGCCTCCAGTGATGGAGATTCCACAACCTCCCTAGGCAATTTATTCGTGTTTTAGCTACCCTGAGAGTTGGAAAGCTTTTCCTAATGTCCAACCTAAACTGCCCTTGCTGTAATTTAAACCCTTTTGCTTCTTGTCCTGTCATCAGAGGTTAAGTAGAACAATTTTTCTCCCTATCCTTTATCTATTTGAAAACTGTTATGTCACCACTCAGAATTGTTTGCCAGACTAAACACATCTTTCAATATTCCCGTATAAATCAGATTTATTAGACCTTTAATCACTTTTGTGTGTTTGTCCTACATGCATTAGAAATGTACTACTTGAAATTATGTTACCAAAATAGATCTGGAGATGGACTTATTTTGCCCTTGCAATGCCAGATGGTACTTTTTCTTGGTGATGTACGTATATTAATTTAAACAAAGAAGTAACGGAAGGGAGGCAAGGTAATCTTAAAATACTCATTTGGGATTAAGGACATTTGGGCTCTGCTTCCAGCTCTGCCACAGACTGCATGAGACACTTTTGAAAAGTTACTCTCTCTTTCCGTGCCTCAGCTTCCCATCAGTAAGCTAGGTGGGGAGGGAAGGATGTGATCATACTACAAGAACATAAATTCATTAATATGTAGGAGGTGCTTATTTGATAATGAGCACCACATACAGCCCACCGAGCTGCAATACCAAAGCACTACAACAAAGAGAAGGCTTCAGATCCAGGCTTCTTTATAATGGCTATACAAGGATTCATATTTTCTAGCTTTTAGAGAAGGTCGTTACATAATGCAGAATGGAAAGACTCTTTGGACTGCAATTTTACTGTTCCTTATGATAAATTAAAAACAATTTTTGACTATCAGGACTGAATTTCATTTCCTATTTTTGACATTTGTAAACATTCAGACAAACATTGGTTATTTATGCAAATATTTGTTAATACAGCATAAATTCTGTCTCTACAGATACCTTCATAATCCACCTCAGCGCAGAATCTCTCTGCAGTCTGAAAATTCATATCAAAGTGTATTATTCGCCATTTAACATACTTCAGCCCTCTACTATGAAAGCCTAAAAGATACTATGGAAGCCAAATTATGAATCATACACAAAGAGCAAATAGCAAAAAACCCAATATACAGATCTGAAAAATAGTCTAAAAACTGTTTGTTCACTGAAATAAAATGAGGGTCGCTTTCTGAACAACTTGTTGATCAAAAAAGGCCTGAACTTCTACTTCATGTTGTTTGTAATGAATTGATTAATAAATAAATATTAGCACTGGTTTCATGGCATGACAAAACTACATCAGAACTTTAGTAACTGCAAGAAATACTGAGTACTGGCACCTTAGCAGCCTCAGCCATGACACTGGCCGAGGGGGGAGGGGGTTGGGGAGCTCACTGAGTACCAGCACCAAAAAAACTCGCCACCACACTGGCAAGAAGACAAACTAAGGTCTTCTAGAAAGGAAATTTTGCATAAATGTAGCTACTTTGCCTTAGATTTACATTCCCATAAAGCTGCAGAATATCTGAAATGAAACATGGAAGCTAATTTTAACATCAAAGACAATAAAAACAATAAAAAGTGGCAATAACTTTTATAGGCCACTGGAGAAGTCTGTCCATGTTGGAGAAGGATAAAACTACTGTGCCCCATCAGGTGAGAAAAATTGCTGTTCCACAGTCCCAGCACCCGCAGAGGATTGATGTCCATTTTATTTATGATAGCTTGTTTACTGAAGCCATGCTTCATGTCTATAGTAATGTAAATACTGTCTCCATTTAGTAACTAAAGGGATCCATAATTTCAATGATAAATGCCAGAAAAAAGTGAAAGCTATATTCAGACAAGCAGTCTTGAACCTTTGGGAAGGGAAAGTGCCTCACAGTTCAACCAGGACAGAATGATTTCCTGGTTTTAAACCCTCATTCTAAAGTCAGTCCCAAATTTGGGCTGCTACAAATCAGTCAGGGCCAGCTGAGTTCACTTGAGGCTGCCCCAGGACTGTGTAAAAGCTTCACCCTGTGGGAACAGAGGTGGAGAGTGGAAGAGGAGGTTGGAATGATTTAGAGAATAGTGGAAGAACACCACCGTTGCTACAGACAGCAGGGGATGTGAACAGTTCCTACAAGGAGTGTTCAGACTCCCTTCCCCCCAGGCAACTGGGGAATTGGGGCTCTGCCCCAGACTCCTTCAGCCCAGGGACATTGGAGCAAACAGTTGCTGTAGCATGTGAGGCCTGAACTACCCGTGGGATGGTGAGTGTGTAAGGGGCTGGGGCCCAGGAGAGTGGCCGACCCTGCCACGTTTTACCACCTTCATTTACCTCATTTTACCAGCACATTAGAAGTTTTGAGATGTGTGGTTTTTGTTTGTTTTTTTTTTAAAAGAGAGCTCTTCATTGCTTCACTACATCCTTTCCCATCAACTCTTAAACATGCCAACAGATTTGTGGCTTAGTGTTAGTAATCAATCTGGACTATGTATTAGTGGCTGGCTATATCTACACAGCCCCACAGTTTGGACTACGAAAGTGTGATGTCAACGCACGCTACTATTCCGTACTGTAACTCGCCCATGCAGACACCGCTGGCACAAACTGAAAAGCACCTAGTTTGTCTGAAGGAGTCTTGTTGGAAAGAGAACCACGTGAACATGAAGTGGGAAACTTTTAGTTTGCACTGGCCACATCCACTCACAGCAGAAGTATAGTGCAGTAAGTTAGTGTGCACTGCAGCTCAGACTCCTGTAGTCAGAACTGCAGCTCTGTGCATACAAATCTATAATTGGTCCCAGTACAGCTCTCAAGAGACAAATACCAGATAATACATAAAGTTACTCTGATATGCTCCAAAGGATGTGGCACGTAGCCACTGGCTGCAGGCAGAATTTTTGCAGAGTAGGCACTATCTGATTGGTGGGAGGTATAGGAAAGTCATAAAACAGAAGGAACTCCAAGAATCTTTCCACCCGTCCAAAAAATGAGATAATCTACTGCTAAGTCTTGTGCCAAGGGCAATTTTAAACTACGGAGAAGAGTGTGGTTCTGCATCTTTATAATAATGCTACTTAGCATTTATATAGCACTTCTCATCTGTTCAGCTCCAAGCGCTTTACAAAAGATGGGGATCATTATCCCAATTTTACATATGGGGAAATTGAGGAACTGAGAAGTAAAGCCAAATTGTTGTTATGTGCCAGCTGATTCTGGGTGCCTCAGTTTTTGAGAGTCCAACTTGAAACATCAATAGAATTGGATTTTCAGAAACAATGAGCATCCTCAACTGCAATTAAATTAATTGGAAGCTACAGGAGCTCTACACCTAGGACATTCATACCACAGGTGTTTCAGGCCGATCACCCACATCTGGAAGTACCCAAAACCAGTGGATGCTTCAGAAAAAAGTTACCTATGTGAGTTTCTCGAGGTCACACAGCAAGTAAATAACAGAGCTAGGAACAGAATGCAGGTTGCCTGTCTCCTCAGTGTCCCGCGGGCTGAAAGCATATGTAAGGGAACATGTATTTTTGCTTTGCCATTTCAAAAGCAAACTCTATAAAGTATGGGGAAATGGAAGGCACAACTCTGCTCCAGTGTTCCCTCTAATTTCTACCATTCATGTGTGGAATAAATTTTGTTATGTGCACTGAGGCATTTGCAGATGTGCGCCAGCAGTAGAAATACATGCTGCCAGCTGTGGGCACTGCACTAATCAGCTGGATGGTATTTGAATCTCTCCTGAGTGGCTGCCCAAATGCTCGTCTTACAGGGAACACTGCTCTCCTCCTCTTAGTCCATAGCTTATGCTAGCACATTTGATTCTAGTCTGCAAGTTTCAACTCATTGACATATGCATTCAGGGTAAGTAAACTGCCACCAAACGAAGAAAGGGAAAAGGCAGTAACTTGCATAGAAAGTTAATGAAGTGTGTTTACTAATCCTCTCTTAGATTAGCAGCTCCCAGCGTCCTTAGGGCTTTTGAGAAAGAGATGTAATCATTACATAGAACGCTGGGTCCCAACCAAATTTGAAACACTGTCCCTATTATAACAACTGTAATGCCCCATATATAGTAGGCATCTGTTCCAGTATCCAATTCACTACAGAACAGGCTCCCTCTTGAGAGCAATCTCATACCACAAGCAGCTGCTCTTGCTCCCTCTCCAAGTCTTTGGAGCCATGTCACTGAATTTTCAAACTGTGTGTTTGTTTTATTATTTTATTTTTCAGTGGAAATAACAGGTGAGTCAGTAGCAAGGCTTAAGCTGTAATAGCTGAGAGGATCGCCCCAAGCCCTTCCGATTGCCGAGCTGTTTAACTAATAAAATTAATTTGCCTGCTTAAAATGGAAAATCAAGACAAGATGTTTCGATTTTTTAATAAAGTAGGCTGGCATAAATGAAAGGCACTGATTTGTATGCTGATTGGCCTGGTGTGGAGCCAAACTGCAGACAGCTTGGCTTGAAGCCACTCTTAGTTATTCCACTCCTACTCTTCCCACAGTCCCAAAAATGAAAAATGAAAAGCCAGCAGTGAAGAAAAGGAAACAGGAAGAGAAGCAGAGCAGGGTCATGGGGCATAGTAACCTTCCAGGCATAGCAAGCAGAGCAGGCTAAGCTACATCTTAAAAGCTACTTTAGCACCAGTGGTACCTAACACAGGTTGCACCTCCCTGGTCTGGCACCTTTGGGACTTCGGTGTCCCAAATGAGGGATGTTAACAGACATTAGGAGGTTAATGCCCCATCCCTGGCCACCCCCTTCTGGCCCTCTGGCCACAGCTCCCCGGCTCTCCAGCTGTGGGTCGCAACCACAGTGTCTCACCCTTGGCCCCAGTGCTCCAGCCTCAAATGGGGCAGCCAGGGGATTCTAGTGCTACAGACCCGGAACCCCACTGGTGACTGCTGGGGGAAGCCATCTCCAGCATTGCCTCCTGGCTGGTTGCCCTCCTGCCCCAGGTCTCTGGTCCAGGAACATCCCTCATCCTGCTGGACGAGGAATGTTCCCACACAAGACAATGTCAGACTTTGCAGGTGCAACCTGTATTATTAGTACACTTGAACTGATTTAATCCAGCAGCCCTTGGAAACAGGGTGTGTCAGATTAGAGATTTTGCCAGGCCAGCGACAGCTCTGCACCATCTAGGCATGAGGGGATGAGGAACTAACCTGGAATCCTGTTCCCAGGGATACAGGTGGCTCCACAGGTCCCACCCTTCCCAATATATGGGGTATCCCACAGAATTAATCATTTGGGGCTCAATGGGCATTTTTAATCAAAGCCTCAGCATCCCGGAGCTCAAACACATAGAAAGGGAGCACTCCTGATGTTGCACTCGCTGCTGTTCAAGAGGCTCACTGATCTGCATGGCCAAACCACTCTACTGAACAGTGTTGACAGGGAATACAGGCTGGGTGCGTGGCACTTCCTCCACCTTGGGGTGACTTGTGCACCAGCACTGCAGAAGGTGCCCGAGGAGGGGAGGATGCCTTTTAACTCATGCAGGAATCAGCAACAATCAGACTCTCAGTGCGATGCTCACAAACAAACATCTACATGTACAGAAATCACTTTTCTGTTGTGGTGATTCCTATGGGATTGTTTTTTTAAATCTCAAACTGCAACTTTTTAAAAAAGTGACAAAACACCTATGTAAATTACGCATTGTTGTCCTCCAGAGACATGAACCATCAGACTCCAGAATTTCTGGAGGGGAGGGGAATCAAGTCTTCCCAAGATACTGAATGAAAGCCAACACAGCTCTCCTAGACACATGCAGCATTCCCACTGAGTGACTTGTTAGTTACATGTGTAAATCTTCTAAGCAGAATTTAACCCTGACATGTTATAGCAGCAAATCTGATGGCTATGCGACCAGCATCATTAGCAGTGCAAAAGATCAATCATTCCCTGTTCAAAGTGTAAAATATAAACTATATAACTACATAGAACTCAAATTAGTCAAAAACTATTTCAAGCACCCTTGTTCCCAAAGGACTCCCTGGAATTTTTTGACAAACACACAGGGATCACTTCAGGCCCCAGTGGGGAGCAACTGACACTGAGTTCAGATTATCCAAAAGACAGCACTCAGACAATCACATGCCTCAGAAAACTATGCTGAGACACCAATTTTTTTGCAGTACTGGCTAAGCGAGAAGAGTACCACTGCTGAATTACTGACAACATTTGCTCACTGAAGGACTCACAACAAGGGAGTTATTAATCCTGACTTTGCTCACCATATTAGAGAAGAGGTGTTGCTGCAAATACAGTTTAAAATAAATCACTTCTGTTGTCTTATGTGTCTTCAGAATTACTTAGAATTTGCCAAGTAATTACCATAAATATTTACCCATTTTAATTACTGAACCAAAGTATTAACAATATTTCCAAGGAAAAATGGCATCCATGAATGCGTAAATGTTCATAATGTATGGACTAGATATATTGCCAAGTACAGGAAATGAAGTACTAGTTAATTACTAAGAATTGTTATAAGTATTCTTGTGCACTAACTGCTACTACAAATTTCTCATAAAAAGGACAAATTATCCTGCTACTGCTATTAATTTCAATAACTAACTTCATGCAATTGCAGTCTGTGTAGGAGGAAGAATCAAAGCAATATCACTGTGATTCATTTAAACAAGTGAAAGCTGAGCAAGTATAGCATCTCTAAGATGCAATGTGGGAATACATAATGCTGTATCCAAAATTAACTTGTTGTCTTAAGTCTGATTCTGAATGACTGAAATTGGGGGCATTTTGACATTGACTTCATGGGAGAAGGGTCAAACCAATGATGAACAAGTTGCTTACTGTTCCTACAAAACCAACATTGATAAATATGCTATAGTAACATTTCTCAACAACTAGGGCCAGTCCATGAGATCTCTCTGACAGTTTAGGAGGGTGGCCAGTGGGTCTGCTGGTAACAAAAAGGCTGAGAAACATTGTGGTATAGCAACAGCTTTTGTTCCACATTAACTGTTTTGCCCTGTTAAGACATCCAGGCAGTTACCTATGACATATGTCTGTTACATTGCTAGAAATACTAAACAACACCATCTTGAAGCTGTGCCATAGGGGAGTGAGAAGAAAGGAACTGAGGGATTACCAATAGATTTCACTTAATCTCCAGAAACACTACCATTTTGTATTTAAAAATAAATCCCAAATTCTTCCCGGCAATTATTCTATTAGCTAGAACACTGCATCACACTGGGAAGGCCTGTGCCTCATTTGCATAGTCATGTAATCTCTGTCTGGTCAGAAACTTCAGTGGCCACAAAACAAGCCGTGTAGATGGGGTTCTGTCTACCAAAACCCCACTTGTCACTCCCTTATCCCTGACAAAAATGAGGGATATGGGGCTGTTGACAAGGAGGGTTTTGGTTGACAGAACCTCATCTACATGGCTTTTTTGTGGCCATTGAAGCCTCTTCCAGGACGATCACGTAAATGTCTGCAAATGAGGCACGTGATTTGTAAATGAGTGCCTCATTTGCGTTGTTGAGTGCCCTCATTTGCATAACCCTGCTGGTAGCAGCATGCTGTGTAGATGGAGCTATGCAGTGTATGTAGCTAAACTTTACTGGAAAGCCTTCTTCCATGTACTTTAGGAGGATCACAAGAAAGAAACCCTTTACTATGAACCTTTGGAGCCTGGACTTCTGCTGCACATTCTGCAAGCTTAGTGAAAATATCTACCATGCTTGCTTAGTACATGATTTTCAGAGCCAATGTTCTCCAGAAAAAGCACAGGCACATTTCCATATCAAGGCCAAATTCTGGTTTCATCTCCTATACCAGTGTTTACTTAAAAAAAGACAAGAAAAAAGAAACTTGCAAGAATCTGAAAATACTAGAAAATATATTTCTAACCCTTCTCCTACTTGAATGTAGAATTATTTATGCTCATACTTTAAAATAAAAATAACTATTGGGCAAAGACCAATCTTTGAAAAATCCATCCACATTTCAAAGTGAAAATGTCAGAAAGTCAGATGACTAAAAATAGGGAGTTAGAATGGGGACTATTATGTTACTTATTATAGTTATCATTGCCACTGCTCTTACTATAATAACGGAGCGTGAAGTAGTCTTAAAAAGTTAAATGTTGACAATGCTCTGTATCTAATTCGAATGACTTTACATGCCCCATTCACTCCTCAAAATATGTCATAATCCATATTTGTTATATGACAGAATAAATTGGTAGTAATAATTGCCATGATATCTATCATTCATCCCAGCCCCGTTATTCTTTGCAGAGTGACACCAACACTGTGCCTGTCCCAAGTTCTGTATAAGGAATGAGGATAAGAATGTATACAAGCAAAAGTAAAAATGTGCTTCAGACACAAACTTAACCTCAGCAAGTTACAAATCTTTGCTTAAGCAGGTTTCTCACTTACACTCAGTTCCGAAAGACTTCTACCACCTTGGCTGAAGGATCCACTGGTCAGTGATTTCATGACCTTTGGCCCTTTGCATCTCTCAGGTGGTGAACAAAATATGAGTTCTCTTCCCCTCTTTTCCCCAATAGACTTTAAAATGTATTCTTCTGAAGCGTATCCCCAGATAAAATTCCTTTTCTGTGCTGATTGTAGACCCCATGCTGTGGTGTAGACCTCATGCTGGTTTCCCCTGCCCTGACCCCTGACCCTCCCCTGCTACTGGTGTTTCTTTCAATGAAAATAATCTTCCTACAATCTCCTATATTGTTGAATAGCCCACTGCCTTTGGCTACCCCTGACCATGAATGGTGGTGTCCCTTTTCCTTCAGCTGCAAATGCATTTATCAATTTCCTCTAATATGCCTGGTTTAAACACATTTTATTTACACGTTTCCAGCAAATCTGTGTAATTCTTTATAGGTGAATCATCCATACATTGCACAAGATTATTAATAATTGCTGAGTAGTTTTCCAACAATGTATTACAAGGATTTTTATAAATAAATATCATGACTGCAGTGTGTAGGGTGTGATGAGCTGGTCTAGGACAGGTGAGTTTTACTGTTACACGTGGTCGACAAAATTTGCCACATGTCCACACACAGACCAACAGTCTGTCAACAAAATTTGGCACATCCGCTGACAACCTTCTGCCTCTCCCAGATGAGGAAGAGCACCTGTGTCGAAAGATTCAGTTGACAAAAAGCTATGTGGATACTCTTGGGGACCTTCTGTTGAGAGACAGGGCTTCCAGGACCCTGGGCAGCACCTTCTGCTATGCTTCCAGTTGGCTGTTTTGTCAAGAGAGTGGCTGGGCAGTCCAGTCACTCTGTCAACAGAGCGAATCGCTCTTTTAATCCACTTTAGTGTATGGCCGTGCTCTGCTGACAGATATTTTGTCAGCAAAGCTCTTCTAGTGTTACTGTAGCTTTACATAGCCAAGAATCCTTTGCCAACTGCCACTGTAATTGTCTTCAGGTCACAGGCAAGATAAAGTGTTCTAGCAGATCATCATAGAACAGCCATGGGAGTTATTATCCACACTGGTTGGAGGACACACAGGTGTGCCATAAGATAGAGAGCATCTGGTTCTTCTCTATCAGTGAGAAACTCACATGCTGGGTTCACCTTCTCCTCTACCACTTCTCTTGCTACCTGGAAAAAGTAAGAAATGTGGGGAGGGAACAGGGGGGCCAAGACATTCTTTAAACCATTTGGAATAAATTATAAATTTGCATTGACTCCCACTGTTAGCATGATGGACGTGTCAGGCAAGACGCTCAAAGCCCTGAAAACTCAGATGCTCAGCCCCTGACACTTCAGGTCAGTGCCATAAACATACCCATATGCACTTCTCAGCCTGCTGCAATGAGACCAGATAACCAGCACAGATTCTCCACAAAGCCACACTTGTTAAGAGCTGCAATTCTGTAAATGGCAGAATTAGTAAAGAATTCCATAAGATGTAGTGAATCAAGATACTCTGCCCTTTCATTTTCCAGTCTTTTTTGGCAGTTTAGCTAGGTCACAAGCAGCACATTGATTGAATTATTGACACCCTTCCCTCAGATGAGCAACTGAATAAAAGAATGTACTCCCAAGTAATGGGCAAATCTGGTAACACTAACGACCAATTCCTTTATTACAAGGGTCATAACCTTTGAACATGAAAAACAGGAAATGAAGTCAGATAAATGACACTTGGCATCTGCACTCCTACAGCTCCTACTAACCCCATCGGTGAAGGGCTACATGAGTGAGAATGGGCTTCAGGGTATTTTAGATCACAAAGTGAGAGATCCCAAATTCAACCCCTGCACGTGTCTCATCAGATAATTCTCATACTTGTAAGGTAACAGAAGACAGATACAAAAATAAGAGATTAGTGCAGTTCAGCTGGAGGAGTACACGATTCCTTGCGGCTCCTTTGAGAATCTCAGCCTTATAGCAGTATTCATTGTTTCTTACATAATTCTTGAACACAGCACTGGTATTATAAAAGTGATACCTGTTTGGTTTTAATTTGTTTCTCTCACTGGCTCTACCTTTCTTCAGCTAAATTACCTGTTAACCTAATCCAGGCAGTTAGCCATACTAAAACTGCTATGAAAGCAGAATGAACATTTCACCTGCTCAGTCCTGAGAAACAAAGCAGTTGGAGAGTAAAGGTTTCTGTCATGTAAGAAAAAGATGAAATGCAATGGAGATGAGGAAACAGCATCCTTGTGGGTTTTTAGGCCAAGACAATTGTGCAGTCAATCCACTTCTAGCTACTATTGTATCAAGCAAATTCACCTCCTTTTCCGTGCTTCCTTATAGAGACTTTCCATCTTGCCATGTTGTGCATGGTTAGTGAAGTTCCCTTATTTAGAAACTTCACTGCTTTTGCTGTCTCCCAATAGCTATGTTGCATTCTCATTGGACTTGGACTTTATGTAGCCACATACAATAGCTAAGCTTAAATCCGATACATTTATAAATGGTTACGCAAACTATTCAAAGCCCTTAAGTCTGCAAAATCATAGTATAAAACTCATTGGAACACGCATGGCAGATTTCTGGAACTTCCTCCTCCTACATTTTACACACAAAATTTCACTTATTTTTCAGCTATTTAAAAAATTCACATTGATATGCTACAATCTCAATAATTCCCTAATAACACGTTGGGTGTGACTAAAGGAGACAGTCTGCTGGTGGCCAGCAAGGCCAATAAGAGAACATCTCTGATCCTGCTGTTGCAAGACGTTGGGATGGGCAAGTAAACCAGCAGTGGATCGGTTGCTGTACCTGCTGCCACTTTAAAAAAAATTAAGATGGGGTAGATGACCAACTAGTGATGTTCTTCATGGTGCAATTGCAGCTCACCAGGTCTCCCCTACCAAGGTTTGAGACTACCCAGCGCATCCAGGAAAGTCAGCCAAAGTTCATGCATTTTGTTGCCTAAAAAAGATGAGTTCTACAGTGATTCACCTGCATTTGAAGTCCAAACAGCAAGCAAACCTTAAAAAGAGTGAAGTGCCATGTATGAAATTTGCTGCTTTAGTTTCACAAAATCTAAATGAACTTCAACTCACAAGCTCTGTGCAGCATTTTACTGTGGGGTCCTATCCAACAAAGGAAGGATGCAAAGGCAGTAGGTCATCCTCTTCATTATCTTTCCCCCTGTCCCACAGCTGGTGATTATTCACAGCATTGAAAACAGCTGCCATCACACTCCATAAAGAAACACACACACAAAAAGAATATATAATAGTGTTATAACATGTTTCATGGGAAAGAATGTGCAAATATATTTAAAACAATAACATTTGCCAATTTTCACACAATTTTAAAAATTCAGTCTGACATATACCACATGGCCCTTCATTATTAATTCCATATGGTTTTGCTCTTGTTTGAGATACAGTTAAAATAGATTATGTCTTCTAATGGAAGAACAGTGCATGCTTTTTTACTTGGCAAATCTACCCTGCATGAAACTATCATCCTCACTGGAAATTGTTGTAATTTCCTAATGTTGTTAAGATGGTTTATGCTGAGCCCTTCTCTGCTGAGAAAGTTTTCTATTTTGGCACTTCTCTTCTTCATCTTTCAAAGTGCATCAGGAGTCTGTCTGATGAGAAGCTTTCAGGTTCCAAATTTTGCTATTATAACAAATCTCAAAAAGTTCCCCCTTCAATCTGAACTCCCCAAACACTCTCATCCCTGGTATTTATTATACACCAGGTAGTTTATGCAAATAAAAATTAAATCAGGATTTCAAATCTTCTGAGCTATCTGTACGTCTGTTGGGATTTTGATTATTTCAAAGTAATGTAGACTGAGGTTATTCTAAGATGGTTTGATATTGCGTATATAAGAGAGTATTTTATATCTTGACTTTAGTACAGCTTTTGATACTGTCTCACATGACTTTCTCATAAACAAATTAAGGAATTATAGCCTAGACAGACCTATTGTAAGGTGGGTTCACATCTGGTTGGAAAGGTGTACTCAGAGAGTAGTTACCAGTGGTTCAAAATCAAGCTGGGGATGGTGCTTCAGGGATCTGTCCTCGGTCTGGTTCTATTCATTGTCTTCATAAATGATTTGGATAATGGCATAGTAAATCCACTTATAAAAACTACAACAATAACAAGCTGGAAAGGATTGCAAGCACATTGGAGGAGCGGGTTAGCGTTCAAACTGATCTTGACAAATGGAGAAATGGTCTGAAATAAATAGTATAGAATTCAATAAGAGTAAATGCAAAGTAGTACACTTAGGAAGCAATAATTAATTGGACAAAAGAAAAACAAGAACTGTCTGCTTCAGAAGGAATGCTACAGAAAGAGATCTGGGGTGATAGTGGATTACAATCTAAACATGTCAACTATATAACACTTGCAAAAAAACGATCATCCTGGAATGTATTATCAGGAGTGTTGTAAGCAAGACACAAGTAGTAGTTCTTCCACTCTCCTCAGCCTTGATGGGGCCTCAGCTGGACTCCTGTGTCCTGTTTGGGTCACCACACTTGAGGAATAATGTGTACAAACGGAAAAAAGTCCAGAGGAGAGCAACCAAAAAGAAGAAGATTAAATGTCCAGTAAGCATGAACTATGAGGAAAGACTAAAATAACTGGGCTTCTTTAGTCTGGAGAAGAGAAGACTGAGGTGTACACAAGAGCAGTTTTCCATTATGTAAGTGGTTAGTAGAAAAAAGAGGGAGACAAATTCTTTTCCTTAACCACTGAGGACAGGACAAGAAGCAAAGAGCTTACATTGCAGCCCTGGAGATTTAGATTAGACTTTAGGAAAAGCTTCATACTTTTAGATTAGACTTTAGGAAAAGCTTCATTGCCAACAGAGGCTGTGGAATCTCCATTACTGGAGGTTTTAGAAATAGGTTAGGTAAACACCAGCACTGTATGGTGCACTATCTTACAAAAATACATCTAAGCATGGAGCTAGGGTTGTGATTCCCAGCTTGGAGAGATACATTTGCACTAGCTCAAGCTAGCAGACTTACAGTGTAGTTGTAATTGTAGTGTATAGACTAATAGTGTAGTTGAAGTAACATGGGCAGAAGTGAGTGGCAGCACTCTGCTAGTCAGCTGAGTGGCACCTGAATCTCCCCTGGGCAGCCACCCAAGTGCTTAGCTTACAGGAAACAGTGCACCTAACCCATGCCATTTCTCATCATTGCCTGTGCTACTATAGTTATGCTACTATTTTTAGCACATCAGCCCAAGGAGAACAAACTGAAGCAGGTCTAGGCAAGGTAGGAATTACACCCTTAGCTCCAAGCCTATATAATCACTACTTAAAATCCTGGCTCCACTGAAGTCAATAGAGGTTTTGTGACTGACTTAAAAATACTAAGATTTCACCCACAGCCTCAAATCTTAGTTAAAGCTAATACCATCAAGATATATAGAAAGAATCAACATGGTGGAAATCTGAATCTGGGCTGCTTAATAAATATAAAAAGCAGTTCCCATCCTTCTACACTAATTCCTTCCTTCCTGGATTTCTCTGCTTGCAGGAGATTGCCTTATAAGTAGGTGATATTTTGGTGTTACAAACCATTATTACTAGCCAAATAGAAGCTGATCACTCATTCTTTTGCTAAGAATGACATCCAGTTTAGTTTTAACAATCACTCTGCTCTATCAGCATCTACATTCAAGTGAAGTCACTTGATACCATCAAAATACTTTTTATCTTGCATAGGCAGTAATGTGCATGTCACAGGAACACTACATATGGGGACCGTATCCTTTGCTATTAAAAAGCTTCCCTAATAATAGCTCTGCTGTACTCATCTTGTCCAACACTGCATATTTTACAATGATTGGTAAAGTCAAGTCCAATGCATTGGGCAAAGATTTTCGTCTCTCAAAAGCTACTTATTTTTAGTCCTTATTTTACTTAATAGCTTAGCCTCCTGCCCCTCTCACCCCACCTCCTGGTAGCGAACTCCTTTCCAGAAATAATGCAGAATGTTGTGAATTATCTTATTGCCAACACAGGGTTAAACCTCTCTAGTCTGGCACTCTCTCATCTGGCAATGTCTGTAACCAGGCATGATTTTAGTTAGCTGGACGATCACTTTTCACAGGAGTTGCCAAGCTTCCCAGGGTCCCATAAAGTTTGTTCACAGCCACCACTCCTGGTGCTCAGTGTTCCGTCCTGGTTTTTTAGCTGTAATTTACACATAGATGTCTTCTAAAAGCCCAATAAGCAGTGGAAGTGTTGGTAATGCCACTAGGCAACGTTGATCTCCCGTAGTTTGGAAGATTCTCTCATCTGGCACCAGTCAGGTCTGAAATGTGCCAAATGAAAGACACTCAACCTGTATGGTCACTTGAAAATGTGAGTTACCACTGCCACAGCACCCTATTCCAACTTGCTTATTAGCAGCATTCTGTATGGAAAGCCATAAAAGATCATTACCCCTGTAGTCAAAAGCCAATGTGCCAGCATAATGAAAAACAGTTCAGCAGTTCCCTATGCTCTGTTAGTTGTGTTTGTCAGAAATGAATTGTGGAGATTTGGAGTGAATGATCCATATCATATTGAACTGTCCTTTTTATTGCTGACAATTGAAGGTGACTGAAAAGCTGGGTCAGTGTCAGACTGTATCTAATTGGAAACCTTTCCTCATTAATGTTCAATGTTGACTTGTATTAGTTGATGAAATTAGGACCACAGAGGAATAGATTTTATTAGGCAGAATGAGCTAGTTGAGCTGTCTTCCACTTCTGCATTATTTTAACCCCACCTCCTGTGGACCCAGTTGAAAAAGCAGCCCAGCAAAGGGGAGATTCTGGTAGGCAGGATTAAGAGGAAATAGAACAAAAATGTCAATTCTGCTCAGGAAATTGAAACCATGTGAATACTTGTGCCACATTTATTTCAGAAAATATTTTGTAAAAAACATAGCTTTATAGCTCATCAGGGATTATTCTGTGGGCTGCAATCAGGAATAGACAAAAAAATTCCCAGGGAAAAAAATGAAATGGCAGATTCGGCTTTTTTGCTAGGTTTGTGAAAAAACTAACAATACATTTTTCCTACTGGCACAGTTACTACAATGTTGCTGTAAGAAAGAGCCAGCATTCTCTTCAGCAAAACCCTCTGTCCTACACCCTCCTTTCAGTGCTTTTCTAGCTTTTGTAAAAATAAATAATTAAGAGCAAGCAAGTACAATTACAATGTTTTCACAAGTTCAGTGTAACTCTGCTGAAATGTAGAGACTGGTTTTCCAGTCCAGGGCATGGGAATGGACGAGACAAGTGGAATCTTGACATTCTGTATACTAGTATCTCTTGGAGACACCCTTCCTTCTAATTGGAAGCAACCTCCCAAGTGGCAATATGAAAAAGGCAAAGTGGTGTAAACTCCTGATAATTGTAAACTTTTGGCAGCTCTTCATTGTCCCCAGGCTGAGACTCTCTGGACCAGAAGATCCACTGAGTCTTTCCTATCTCAAAAATCTTCGCGTTTTTGTTCATGAAATGCTCAAATTCTCTCCAGTGTTTGGGCTACATCTACACTAGCATTCCTCTTTCGAAAGAGGCATGGCAAATGAGGGAAACTGAAAATACAAATGAGGCACAGATTTACGTATCTGGCACCTCGTTTGCATATTCTTCTTTTGAAAGAAGAAAAGCAGTGTAGATGAGGCTTTTTTGAAAGTAATTCCCATCTTTGAAAGAACTCTTCTTCCTATTTATTTTTTGGAAGAAGGGTTCTCTCAAAGATGGGGTTTACTTTGGAAAGAGACACATCTACAGTGCTTTTCTTCTTTCTAAAGAAGCTCTGTTGAAAGAAGATGCAAATGAGCTGCCAGATATGTAAATATGTGACTCATTTGCATTTTCAATTTCCCTCATTTGCATGCCTCTTTCAAAAGAGGAATGCTATTGTAGACATAGCCTCAGTGAATGGTTTGATTAAATGTGGCAATTCTTGGAGCTTGGTTTATGTGCACACTACTAGAATTAAGTTGCACACAGGAGTAGATATATACTTGCTCACAGACTCAGAGATAAGTATAAAGTCTATGATTTTTGCATAAATAGACCACAACTGGAGTAATTTCCAGCTTGTACATACACCGACTAGAGACTAAGTCTACACTAGCCCCTGCCTTTCGAAAGGGGGATGCTAATGAGACACTTTGGGCTATGCTAATAAGGCTCGGCCATGAATATGCAGCACCTCATTAGCATAATAGCAGCCACAGCAATTCAAACGGGCCATGTTCGAATTGCATTATGGATTATGAGCAGGACAACAGATGGCCATCAGTGGGGCTTTCAGGGTACACCTTTCAAACAGCTAGAGGACATTGACTTAGCTGAAGATGTCACCCTCCTTTCACACTGGTATCAAAACATGGAGGAAAAGGTCACAGCACTAGACACTAGACAATACTGCCTCAATGACTGGACTGAGCAGTAACAAGGGGAAAACCAAGACAATGAGGTCCAACTGGTTCAACAACAACAGGATCATACTGGGAAGAGATGACCTGGAAGATGTGGAGCAGTTCATCTACTTCAGGAGTTATTATGGGCAGAGAGGGAGGAACAGACAAGGATACCAGTGCCAGCATAGGGAAAGCAACAGGCTCTTCGTCCCACATGGAGTTCACAAATCATATCTGTGAAGACAAAACTGCGGCGCTTCAACACAAATGTGAAGATTGTGCTCTTGTATGGACGTGAGACCTGGCAAACTAAAAAGTCTTGAAATCACAAGCTACCAACATTCATAAACAGATGCCTGACATTCAAATCAAAAGAAGGAAGTGGGGGGTGGCTAGGTCACTCTCTCAGAAAACCGCACTGCAGCATAGTCCATCAACATCTCAAATGGAACCTTCAATTAAACGCAAAAGAGGAAGACCTCAGATAATGTGGAGAAGATCTACTGAGATTGAAAGACAACTCCAGTACTCCTGAGTCAGGTACAAGTTTTGTCTCAAGACTGAGTGAAGTGTAGGAAAATTGTAGATGACCTATGCTCTACCCAGAGTACAAGGATTTAAATCAAGTCAAGTCACAGCTCTCCTTTCCCTTCTTGTGTGGATTTGTGCATCATAGAATAATGCTTGATACTACTTCATGTTTAATCCTGCTTTTCACATTCAGATTTTGATATCCTGCTTTCTTTCCTCTGATGTTGTAAGAATGATTTTGCCCCAGCTTTAGAGGATGTCTTTTGGTAAACATAAACAGAGAACAAGGAAAACCCATACAACTTCAATTTTATCCCCCAGAGCCAAGCATCTGGAGTTTGAGGAGTAATTGGCATAACCGAGATATTGTTTCAAAATGAACTTTGATAAAATGAGATTTTGTGATGGTTCCCATTTCCCACAATCATGTTTAAAACAATTATGGCAGTGATGAAGTTCTAAGAACAACTACTAGGTGGTGTTCATTGAGGGGAGGAGTGGAAGTGCTTGGTAAAAGAAAATTAAAGAAAA
Organism: Carettochelys insculpta; assembly: GCF_033958435.1. Taxonomy (NCBI): domain Eukaryota; kingdom Metazoa; phylum Chordata; order Testudines; family Carettochelyidae; genus Carettochelys; species Carettochelys insculpta. The sequence goes on along the minus strand of NC_134141.1, from coordinate 30,248,214 downwards.
AATTAACATTAACCTGAACAGTAGAGATATATTAATTTATTTAACAAGTCTGCTTGTTGCTAATGCTGGGAAGATGCACATTGTAATGATAACTTTGAAGCCTGAAGGATACCCAAAGGTGAAATTACTCCAGCATGCATATGGAAATTGTTGCCTTTTCTCCTACCCACATCTAGGAGGTCAACGTGGTTCATTTGGGACCTTCAGTAATATCTCCATGATTCACTTCTACGGCATTTACAAATGATTAGGAGATAAGACGTCTGACAGTAAAATGAAAATCCATTGAATCTAAACATGGAAAGTTACTGGTTAAATGTTGCCTTGCTTTCATCCCAAATTGTCATTAAATGACCTTTTGTCTGTAGAGATGAAGCTGCAGAAGAAAAGGTGCGGTCATTTTGTTGGCACGGAACTTGAAATTCATAATGGGCACATTATTTGGCCACATTATACAACAGTATCATCCATCTGACAAATGCAAATTGTTTAATAGGTGCTGTCTTAATTATAATAATTTGGAAGAAAAGAACATCAGCTGAAACTGGACTAAGAAGGTCACTCAATGAGATATTTGTCTTTAGAGTACCTGCCTACACCAGTATCAACAATCTCTGTCAGCATTTCCTACTTTGTAGTGGGCAGGATTTATTTGTTTTTCCCTTCTCATGTAAAAAGGGTCTGGTGGGGGCACTGAAGCAAAGAAGAAAAAGGGGAGGAATGGATGTTAGTTAGTCTATCTGCGGAAAAAATGTGTTGTTGCTTAACAATTGCTGACGCTGTTGTCAGCAAAATACAACTCTACCAGTGAGACATCGGGAGGTTAGCGAAGAAGAGATACACCATTCAGAACCCTTGGAGAAAACACCCTGTTTTGGGCCCAAACTATTATATTAGACCAGAAATTGTGCCAACTATCCATGTGTTCATTGGATCCAATCCAAACCCACTTGATGAATGCCCTCCTACCACTGCACAGCTTTGGAAAAGTGTAGCTCTTTTTTCTGTGCAGATCAGCCCCCTCTCTATTCGGGGCCTCTACTTAATACCACATGAGGGTTAGATTAGAGTTACAGAATTCAGCCCTCAAAAATGTGTCTTCAAATTTCATTTATATTATTGTCTAAAACGACAACAGACTTTACTATATTTGTGTCCTGAGAATGAAGACACCAGAAAGTTGCAGAGCACTGAAATTTAACAGAGACTTACGCAGAATTCTGCAAGAGGCACTTGAGTGCATACAGTAATCTCTAGCAGCTTTAGCAAACTCTTTTGTGGTATTTTGAACATAAGAACCCACTTTTAATATAAAAAACAGCTTGTTTAGAAACTAAGAGTGACCCTTAAGTATTAGAAACTATTAGGCCAATTCTTTAAAATAATGAATCTTTTTCTAGAAATCGGGCCAGGTTTCTCAACAATTTACAGACAGAAAAAAGGGTTACACTTATCAGATGTCTCATTATTAACTAACAATTGAACCAGCACTAGCAAATACTTGTTTGGGGTCCTATCTCATAACAAGTCTTTTATTATGCTGACACTGCTAGCCTTGGCCCAGAAGACACCAGCTATCAATATTAATTTATTACTAAGACCCCTGCTGGGGGAGCTGACAAACTTGCCAGCTATCTTCCCTGTAATATGTGCACTTAGGGGAGATTCAAATGCCACCTGACTGATTAGCAGTGCATCTACAACCAGGTTTTTTTTTGTTTGTTTCTACTGTTGATGCGCATTCAAACATGCCTCTGTGCACATAAAATTTACTCCACGTATTCATGCAAAAAATCCACATAGGGATGAAAAAGATGAGAGGGAGCATGGCTTGCTGGGACCCTGGGGAAGATGTGTGTGTGTGGAACTGGGGACAGCCCTTTGGAATTGCTGGGCCCCAGGGCAGTTACCCAGTCTCCATTGCCCCCCACCACACACACCTCACCACTCCTCCTCCCCTCTCCAGCCTGGTCCCTGCTGCTCCCTTTTCAGAAAAAAAAACATTACTTTTGCCTAGAATTATTTTATATAACAAGGAGCTGCTGTCATTTAAATTGCCATTGCCTTGTTTCTGAGTTCACAAGATCAGGACTCTGTCAGCTTGATCAAGATGACAGAGCAGATAAAGAGTCCAAGTGGCAAACACTAAAGAGAAAAGCTGTTTCTGAAGTAGCATATGTAGAAATCAGAGACAAAAGATCCAAACAGCCAGGTGGGTTACTTAGCAGCTTTCTTGCTTCATTAGAATACTTTCATATCAAGCCTGTACTATAGGTCACATTGTGGGAACATGGTAGCAAATAGATATACCTGTAGATGTGTTTCAACATCAAAGTTTTACTCTCCCTCTTTTTGCTTTTCCTCAAAAAAAAATAAAGCTTACTTTGATCAACATAAAGCATAAATCCTGTCTCATCAAGGGAATGCTAGCAGCTCCTTGCTGCTTGTGAGCAAAAAATAACAAAAGAGAATTGTTCCAAATCTCAGCAAAGATCTCTTTAGCAGGAATTAGTGAAATATTGCAAGTGCATAAGGGTGAATCCCAAGTTAAAAAGAAAAAAGAAAAAAGAAAAGAAAAAGAAAACCAGGTATGAGAATAGGGCAAGAAGGAAAGAATATTTGGGATCTAGCAACACCACAGAAATTACTGTTAGAAAATGAGTTGCAGTTTCAAACTGAACAGAACAGCATAATACAGGAAACTCTTTAATATGGGGCAGCCCCAGGACCAGGAGGTTGGTATATATTAAAATATGCTACTTAATGGAGAGGCAACTGCAGGATCCACCACAGGAGGGCAGGGGTGCCAGCCAGTCCTGCAGCTGGGAGCTGGCTGGGGTGTAGAGCCCCGCCAGCTGCTCCAGCCCCAGAGAGTCTAGGGCACTGGGTTTGAGAACTCCACCAACCCCGGGGCTGGGGGAACTCTGCCAGGCCATGGAGCTCTGCCGATAGCCCGGCGGATGGGAGCCAGATGGGGCCAGGAAAACTCTTGCGGCCACAGGGTGTGGGGCTCTGCCAGAGGCACTGGGGCGTGGAGGTGTGTAGGTGGGTGCAGGGTGTGGGGCTCAGACAGTTGGCCCAGGCCCAGGGCTGGGAGCTGACTGGTGCAAGGGAACTCTGGTGGGTGTCAGGTGTGGGGCTCTGCTGGGAGCTCTGAGTCACGGGGCTGGGAGCCAGTTGGGATGGGGGAAATGGCACTGGGCCCAGGGCATGGGGTGGTCCCAGGGCACAGGGGAACGCTAGCAGCCCTGGGGTGCGGGGCCTCTGCTGGCGGCCCCAGGGCTCAGAGCTGAGCAGGGTGTGGGGAAAGGCCAGTCGCTTCAGGGCTAGGAAGCCTGCAGTTTCAATTCCAGGAGAATGCTGCCACTCTGGGGCCAGAAAGCTGGCAGCTCTGGGTCTGGCAACCAGCCAGGGCCAGGGGAAGCCAGGAGCTCCAGCCCCTGGGAGCCAGCTGGGACTTGGGCAGAAAGTGGCATGTTTGTGCCAGATATCTGAGAGTTCCAGTTGAATGAATACTGGATGAAAGAGAGTTTCCTGTAGTATGCCTTTAATTTGGGGACTATTTACCAAAAATGATCAAATGTTCCATTTACAAGTAAAGAGATAATTTTTGGATTCAAGTCTGGAGCCAAACAGCTAGGAGATGGTTTACAAAATTATCTTCTAATCTTACTCAGGTTTCTTTCTGAACCAATTATCTGGGGACAAGTTGGCTGGAATTCAGGCTGCATTTGAGCTAAAACAAGATGCATATACACATACTTGAGTCTTGGGATTCAAAAAAATAACATAGAAAAGACTCAAATCTATAACAACAAATGCTGATTTTTTCCTCCCACTCCCCCATCAACTAGAGCCTCTGATGGCCTATAAGATTCAGTCACAACAATGCTGTTGTGGAGGACGCTTGCCACTTTTACAGCCATAAATGCACATCATCGTCTTATCTGCTTTCTCCTAATTTCACAAGAAACAGGAGTCTATGTGCATGGCCCTTTCATGGCTCATAAAGGCATAGCTGCTATAAATCAAAGTAGTGATGGCATTACTGAAGGAGAGAGAGAGGGCTGCATGTAGCATTTTTTCATGACCTCTCTGTGAAAGAGTCAAACCTACAGTTTAATGAAATGAAATCTCTTCCGAGGGAATACGAATGAGATTGCCTCTGCAGCACTGTTCTGGCAAAATGACTTCAGCTGGCCTCTGAGAAGATTTACACCTAGGTCTCCAGTGTCAGAAGTGAAGGCAGGCTGCATTTACTACCTGGAGATCTTTGAAGAAATTCACTCCTTACCTTAAAGCAAATAGCAGCCTGTGAAATTGCTTAAAGTAAAAACACTTCTGAGAGAGAGAGAGAGAGGGAGAGAAATCAACTAAAGAAGACTGTGGCACTCTGGAAATAAGAATGTTATCATACACAGCAATTTCCTAAATGCAAAGAGGGAGAGAAGATTAAGGTTATTATCTGCATAATCAGGGCTAAGGGATATGACGAGTTGATTGTTAATAATAAAAATTAGTACTACCATAGTGCCTAAGAGCCTTTGGCATAGACCAGGACCTCACCGTGCTAGACTCTGTGAACACCTGGAACAAGATGTTCCCTGCCCCAGAGGGCTTACAGCCAACATATAAAACCAGAGACAACGTCTGGAAACAGGCAAAGATGGCAATACAAGTGATCAATATGTCTCTACTGGTCAGTGTGATTGACAATAACCTTGGCTCACCAGCCACATAATTGTTCCTTCTTTTGCACACTTGAAAAGGAGTCTTTTAATGAGTGATTCAAAGGAGGGAGATGAATCCCTTTTGCAGATGCTCACAAGTAGCTCCTCCCAAGTGCAAGGAGCAGTATGGAAGCAAGCCCAAAAAGTATCTATCTCAGATTTTAACACAGGAGGATAAAAGCTGGTGTCATGGACCTATTGGGGGTGGGAATTAAAATCTCCGAAGTGAGTGAGAGACAATAGGTAGAGCGAGGATTGGCCATGAGGGGCCTTGAAACAGAAGCTAAGTAGCCAATCCGATCACATGCAGTCAGGGGCAGTGGAACAACTTTGACAGCGGGGGTGACAACTGTTGAACCAAACTGGAAATGCTGAACATAATGGAAACCACCACCAAGTGCTGCAGCCCCTTGCAAACCCCTACTTCCAGCAGTAGAGAGGTAGGAGCTGATGGAGGGTGGAAATGCACAGGTGACATGGTTGAAGCAACTTGCTAGGAAAATGAATTGACAGATTGGGTTCAAATCCTGGGATAGGCCAAAAATGAACCTGAATTTGGGGTTGCCTTTATCCCAAATACTCAGCCTACAAACTGGCACTGCTGCTTTTTCTGTACAAGACAGATGGAAAATTCTCACACAGAAAAAGTTAAAAAACACTGTTTCATCCTATTCTCTAGTTGATATTTATCTTTAATACACTGCTGACTTGGCATTCAGAGTAGGGAGGCGGTGGACTAGCAAGAACTAAGACTGACATAACGTGAGCTACATGGCGAAGTATTAGCTCTCTTACGCAATAACATACTACACTGGCATGAGCACAAACTTGCCCAGCCATATTGTTATTAGCAACAACCTATGAGCAGAAAAGAAAGACATTAATCTCCCACATGTAAAGATTATAGAGACGCAGAACACTCTGTCAGAATAAATGTCAGGCTATTTTTAATCCCTGTTTAAATGGCCTGTTACCTCCTTGCTATATGCTCTCTAGTGGCCATCCTTATGAGCAGCTCTAAACCTGTACAGTGATTGCCTTATCACAGTACCCGGCAAGACCAAATGCCCAGAAACATTTTAAAAATACAGATGATCGAGTTTTTTATTGCTATTAATTCAGACAAATTTTGGTAATTTTTCCCACAAATAATTCATATCCAAAGAGTTCACTGTCCAAAAAGCTCCACACATCAAATTCATTGAGCATATATTGAGCAAATATATTGAGCATATATTCAACAAATCCAGAACATCAATCAGCATAGAAATTAATGTATTTTTTCCCATTATTCATTCAGCCTTAATTAGAAACCTAGGCAAACCAGGCCCAAGGGCACTTTATTTCAATGTACAACAGCCCTTTAACCTTTGGGTTGAAAGCTTCAAGTTTTCTCTTCAAATCTTCGTGGAATGTCATTTTGCTCCCAAAGTGAATCTTTGGATACTTCTCCATTCCAGTCTCTTTGCATCTAAGGAGTTACTTACGTAAGCACACACTTACATTATTGTACTCGTTCATTTGGGCAGTAGCCTTAAGAATTTCAGTGTCTTAACAGTTAATTTGTATCCCAAATCAAAATTTTGCTTCTGAGACATTTAAATATCGGAATATAGGGATTTAAAATGGAAATGCTAAGAAGCTCCTCAGCTACAGAAGACTAAGATTCACTTATTTTTTTCTGTAACACTGAAAATGTCCCGAATTTCTCATTGGAGAGTATAGGCAGAAAGGTCAATAATTATGCAAAATGAATAATGTGTTCAGAGCAATCACTACATCCAGCTGCCGCAAAGCATTCTCTAAATATGCCAGGTGTCTGCTTGTTTTCCCTGTGGATACACACAGTCCTTTTGAGAGAAGAACAAAATAAATGATATTCCTAGAAAATGCTTAGCAACATGGGTGAAAACCAAAGGACCCTAGATACAGGTACCAGGAACAATGTTTACTTAGTATAACTGGTTGTTTCAGTCAGAGAACAGGTTTTCTCCTAAGCAGAGCTGTATAAATACCACACAAAAATCCTGCAAATAATTGCTTGAAAAAGAGTAATAAAGAACTTGTTTTGGCCATGTTCTCCCTCCTTTCGTGTTCACTTTACTTAAATATTCAAATGTTCCAGTTTTACTGCCAAACATTTTTGGAAATGAATTATATGGTCATATGCACAAATATTTAGAGACACCAAAGTCTGAACTCTTCATAACTCTAGAAATGCATTCATGCTCACCCATTCAGAGAACAGAAATAATTCCATGTGACTTACCTAGTCAATAACAACACAGAGTAATATTGAATATACAATATTCCATTCAGAAGACATGCATTGCTTTGGAAGATCACCAGAACAAAAAATATTCCATTGAACACGTTTGAATGACAGATATCCAAGGAAAATGATCTGTTCAGGGATATTCTGTGATTAGAAGAAGCTAATGCTAAGGTTATACAGCATTGTAGCAATTCCATCCCATGCAACCTCCAACCAGTGAACAAAGCAAATTAAAAGCTATGACAATTCTTATTTTCTAGTAATCCTCATAATTCGTCAACTTTCATTGTGAATTACTGCTTTTATTCTGTGCACAAAAGTGAGGGACAGAGCAACATATTGCAGACAGGTGCTATAGAAGATTCCCACAGACCTCTGTCAAAGCTCCTCAGCCCTAAACTGAAACATCACATCACATCCTGATTACTCAAAACTGAGGTTTCTTTTTCAAAAAATCGTTCTCAAGTATGGCACACTATGTGGTGGGTGCTGTGAGGTGGATTCTAAAATTCATCAAACTTTTGCTCAATCTGTTCTGACCTTACCTGGAATTCAGCACTGATATTCAAAAATGCACTGAAGCACTTGCCAGAGCGCAAAGCAACTACATCATACAGCCCTTGAACTGAGAGGAAGACGGCTACACAGGTATATAGAAATGTCACAGCAGGTTTTTAAAAATTAAGGAGTTGATTTATTGTATAAGAATCCCAGCTTGGTGAAAGTGTAAAACAAAATAGCAGGAAGATGTATGCCCATCTGTTCCTTCTGCATATTCTCTCCATGGCAACAGAGATGCTGGCTTGGGAGGGAAGAGGTAAAAGTAAGTTAGTTCTCATGCTGTTACTTCATCATCATAGAGACCACCAAATGCATTATAGGCCTCAATGAGGTTGTCCTGAGCCAGATCTCGTGTTCTACAGTGTAGGATACTGGAGACAGACAAATGTCTGTTGACAGCGTTCGATGATCATGTTTTACTCTTCCAAGGGGATCTTTTCCTTCCAGCTTTCACTATGTCAAAGTTGAAGATAGTTCTCATAGCACTGTTAATAGGCATTCAGACCAGATGACTTTACAGCCCACTGGGCAAGTATTTGAGAACATGGCCTGTGGAATTAGTAAGTGTATCTCTCTGACCTGAAATTTGTAACGTTTGAAGTTACGGATTGATTGGAGATGCTTCATTTGGATGAAGTCCTGCTTCCTCACCACCTTGATAATGAGGGGCCATGATTTAGTTCTGTAGGTCAGAAAACCAACCACTGAAGTTGATATGTAGTCAAATATTTTCTACTTAGCAAGGTGCTTGGTTTGTGAAGGTCTTTCTCAATTAGATGTTCCATTCCTAATGATGCTTTTGAAATGAGGTCTTCAAGTTCTTTCTTGATGACACCCATGTTATCAACAACAAAATCAAAGCAGGTGAAATCACTGACAAACTCAACTAGGTGGTTAGTAGATGCTAGAATCTATAGTTTATTCAAAATCACTGACCGAAAGTATTTTGGTTTTACCTCAGTTGATTTTCAGGTCACCTTTTGCCACTGAGTACTCCAGAGCTTTCTGTAAGTGCCATCCTTAGCATATCATTTGAAATGATAACTAGCACTATGTTTTTGGCAAAAGAGATATTGGTGAGGTTATCATCATCAAAGTATGTTCTTATTGACATATATAAATAGCCCCATTTACATTACATATGTGTATGTCAAGCCTACATTTGACTTTGGCAAAAGGGGAGAATTCTGGTTGACTTTGAGACCCACCAGCCTCTCTGAAAAGCTCTGAAGGATGTTCCATCTCCTGCATGTCAGCACCTCAAGATGAGTTCCCATGAATGAGAAATCCATGGCTTTTTGAATTATGGCATAACGGGGCTTTTTTTTTTCTGCCAGAAAACTGCAGAATGGCACCCCAGCACCTTTTTCCCCAAGGCAGCCATTTTTGAATGTGCCCCTATCACCCTGCTGTGTGCATGCATGGCTCCAGCTGGGAGTCATGTGGCTCCCTGAGTCGCAGAATGACACCTACAGCTCCATGCCAGGAGCTGCATGGTTTCTGCTGCCCCAGCACAGTCCTGGAGCAGCCCCGGTGGCCCAGCCCAGAGTGGTACTTGCACAGCCCTGGTGAAGCTGTAGTTGGCGTGGCCCCTGTGGCAGCAGGGAGGTAAGTCACTGGCATTCAATTGGGAGGGCAGGGGGTAAGTCCCCTGCTCTGGCGATTGGGGTGGGCATTCGGTGGGCAAGCTGGAGGTGCCTGGCTTTGGGGAACAGGGAGGGCTTTCACTTGGGGGAAGAGCTAGAGATACATGGCTGTGGGGAATGGGGAGGGCATGGGGGGGCTGGAGTTAACTGGTTCTGGGGAACAGGGAAGACATTCAGGGGAGTACTGGAGGTACCTGGCTTTGGGAAACAAGGAGGACATTCAGTTGTGGGGGCAGAGATGGAGATACCTAGCTCTGGAGAATGGGCAGGGCATTCAGTTGGGGGTGGGTGAAGGTACCCGGCTCTGGGGAACAGGGAGGGCCCTGCCCAGGCGGCGGGGCAGTTAAGCCACCAGGGTGAAGCCTTAGGCCCTGCTGGGGGAAGTTAAGTGGCCAGGGCGGGGCTTGGGCCCTACTGGAGGAGGGGGTGGTTAAGTTACCAGGGGGGCAGCTTGAGCCCTGTGCAGGGGGGATGGCTCAGGGGTTGGGCCTCTAGGCTGGGGAGGTGGTTTAGGGCTTGAGTTCCACCACTGTTTTGTCTAGAACAAAAGCACTGTGGCATAATAATCTTCAGTGCAAAGAAAAGAAAAGAAAAGAACATCATAGATAATATCCTGGAGAACCAGAGTACCCAACAGTAATCTAGTATGGTCCTGCTACAAGCAAGAAAGTGACAACTTTCCATGAAAATAATTGGCACAGGTTGAACCTCTCTCATCCAGCAAACCCCAGAACCTAACATGATTTTAGTTAATTGGATGACCATTTATCATAGATATGACCAAATTTCCAGTGGTCCCATAAAGTTTGTTTCCAGCCACCAGTCCTGGCTCTCAGTGTTCTGTGCTTTTACTTACCTATAATTTACCCCTAAATGTTTTCTAAGATCCTAGCAAGCAGTGAAAGGGTTGGCAATGTGCTAGAAAATATTGATTTCCTATCATCCGGCAAATTCTCTCTTCTGGCACCAGTCAGGTCCCCAGGGTGCCAGATGAGAGCGGTTCAACCTATAGGCTATGTCTACACGAGCCCCAAACTTCGAAATGGCCACGCAAATGGCCATTTCGAGGTTTACTAATGAAGCACTGAAATGCATATTCAGCGCTTCATTAGCATGTGGGCGGTCGCAGCACTTCGAAATTGACGCGCCTCACCACCACACGGCTCATCCTGACGGGGCTCCTTTTCGAAAGGACCCCACCTACTTCGAAGTCCCCTTATTCCCATGGGAATAAGGGGACTTCGAAGTAGGCGGGGTCCTTTCGAAAAGGAGCCCCATCGGGACGAGACGCGCGGCGGCAAGGCGTGTCAATTTCGAAGTGCCGCAGCCGCCCACATGCTAATGAAGCGCTGAATATGCATTTCAGGGCTTCATTAGTAAACTTCAAAATGGCCATTTGTGTGGCCATTTCAAAGTTTGGGGCTCGTGTAGACACTGCCATAGTAGTGCAACAGAAGGCTTACACATAGTCATAAGCAATATATGAAGGGAAGCATGGCTAATACACTCTATAGACCAAGATAGGCAAGCCCGATCTCTAAGCTGAAAAAATTCATCATCATAAATATAAACTCTTTTCAGTTAGAAGCCTAGTCTCATTCATTTGAATCACAAATAAAAATGAGTTTCATGGAATCATCTGTGTCCCTAATGGACATATGCATTCTGCCTCCCCATCTGGCCACGCACACAAATGGCTTATCAGAATAGTACAAATATCAGTATATGCTCAAGAGTAAGAAGTGTCCAGACTATAGAAATGTTCTGGTCAGTATTTAGGGGCACTAAAAAGACCTTTCTGAGAACCTTACAAAGTGCTTCAGTTTATTTACTCTGTCTCAGGCCTTTCCATTGACCCATCAGTTTGAGCAGCAGATTAACCATCACCATCACTCTCAGAAATAATCCTTAAAATGTTCATAAAATGGGCTGGGGGAACAATACTGAGGAGAAAAACTGAGCCAGGGTAACTTTGGCCTCTTCCCCTTATAAATAAAAGAGAACTTGAAAACATGCACTGCAAATATATCAGAAAACACTCTCTGAGATGACATTTTGGCTGTGTGGCTTTCCTCTGGCTTTGTGACAATGAGAACTAGCTAAGCTGCAGATGGTTTTATTTTTCCATAGCCAGAAAAAAAAAGGTCTCACAGCTAAAATGTCACAACCCTTCTTATTTCAATTTCCAGTATGTATTCAAAAGTTGAGGCTGACATTTGGTCCTGAGCTCTCATATTGGTTTGGAAACTACAAAGAAAAAGCACAAAGGTATGAAGAGTTAAGAATGGAGTCTCTCTCAGACTTACCTATGTTGTTCCCAGATTTTGTCTGGTCATGACTGCTACTGGGCCTTGGACCACTCAGGATGGTAACAGCACCTTTCTTTGCAGCACCTTTAGGGAGTAGCACCGCAAGTCCCTGGCCTTAGATGTCCCCTACAGGTGTCTCAGCCAATGCTGAAGTCAAAGTTAAATTTTCCTCCCTACAGAACATCTTAAACTGTTTGTACCCCATTAAAAGTCATTGGGTTAGAACCTGAGCTGAGCTACATCTAAGCTGCATTCAGCAAAGTTCAAAACAAGCATGCAAAGATAGTATTACAACCATCTAATCCTGGTGTTCTTCTGAGACAACATTCCCTGGAATAAAAGAGAGCAGCCCTGAGTTTTTTACTCTTCTTGCTACCTGGATTTTATTTTTCTCATAATTGCAGAGAATGTCACTTGCCTTGATTTTACAGAAAAAATATGGATGCCATTTATTCACTTTCCATTTAATGTGCATGAGTCTGGTGAGTTCAACATATTTAAACCACTGGTTTGGAACCCTGAGTAAGGCTGAGCTATATGGTAGTGTACAGATATAGTGCATATAGTAATTTAAATATAGTCCATCTTACATATTGGTTTGAAACTTGGTGCAAAAGCATATGATTTGGCAATGGTTCTGGCTAGGCAAATTAACTAAAAGTCCACTCTTGCTCCCATTTGGGGCAGGATTGTGCCAATATGGAGCATTACCATACATAAGTATAATCAGGTTTAGGGTTGATGTACTTCCTCCTAGCCAGGAGGAAAGTGGCTAGTGGGAATAAGTGCAGTGGCATCAGTCCACAGCAGTCCTCTGGTACATGGAATGAAAGGAAAAGAAAATGAAATCTCCCTGCCTAACTACAGACACATGGAAGAGTTTTTAAATACGGTGCTCTCATCATGAGACTCGCCTATATAAGCCAGGAAATAAATAAACACAGTTGAGATGGTCAGGAGGGCTTCTCTTCAGTATCAGAAGTGTTCACTCAGACTGAGTTGTTACACTCTAACAAACCATGTATGAATGAGTTACCCATTTTTGGAGAGAAGGATTGAAGCAAGGCTAAGACCATCTCAGTTGTAATAATACAAATAACTCCACTGAAATAAACACCAGGGGCTTTTTTTCCAGTTGCAATCAGTTATATTGTGCACACAACAGCCCTGATACTCCACTCTCTTCCACAATTTTTTTTCTATCAGTAGATTTACACCAGGAGTAAAATAAGTGTAACTGTGTAGACAATTAAGCCTCACCTTGTACTTGTCTATTTTTATTTGGTGTTATTCAAAGTAAAGAGTAAAAATCAAACTGGTAAGGGATAGAGCTGAGACGGAGACGGACATTAAAAAGAAGACAAAGACAATTTCTCCCTTGGTTCCTGAGCATCATGAAGCACATGCTTTTTACCAGCCCATCTCACTACCTATCACTTTATTGTCACTCCCCCTCTTTCAGTGGGGCAGGTAATGTATTTGGTTTATTCCTGTTGTTACTACATTATAGCCTCCCACTTCAAGATAACACTTAAGTCTTCCTGTCTAGGCTTAGAACACTACTTGGCACAGGGATGAAGCCCAAGTTAAAGTGACACATACCACACGTCAGGCTTTTATCATGTTTTCCATTGCGCTGTATTATAGAGAAAGGAACATTTAAAAAGGAAAGGAAAGGAAAACTGCTGTGAAGGTCACTGACATTTTTCTAGTGCAAGATTGCAATAGGTCAAATTATCTTAACATCAAAATTTGCAGAAATAAAAAATCTTCCTCTGTGAAAACCACAATATACACAGGAGCATGTGGTGCTGATGAGTTCCAGCACACGATAAAGCAAATTGAAATCTCACATTTGCTAGACCTTTTCTTAGTGCAGGAGGGAGGAGGAATCATGTAAAGAATTATAATGTGGTTAATGGTAGTGCAGGGCTGATCTCGCTCATTTTACAATTTGTTTTATGCACAGGTTATCATACTAATTAACTACATCTGAATATTTATCATCTTAATGGAGGGCTTTTGTGTTTCCTTTTGCCTCAGCTCTAAAGCTTCCAGTTCGATGGTCTAAGGCCGCAATAAGAATCAATCTCACAAAACAGATGAAACTAGATAATAAGATATTAAATAAATCACCTTGATATAAGCACAGCACCAAAAGAAAAACAAATAGCATTACCCAATTTACCAGTTTTCAGTTCTCAGATTCATGGAAGTAGCAAAAAGCAAAACAAAACAAAAACCCACCTCTTCAAGAGACAGAAGAATCGTAGCATGTGCAAAATAAACTTTTTCACTTTATTATTTCTGGACCCTACACAATTTAACTAGCCTAATTACCATCCTGCATCTTGAACTAAGAGGCATTCGTCTGGCTACCTGAAAGAGGAGAATGATTCTTGATAGCTTTGGGTAAGGAGGGGAGGTGTACAACTTCTGGAAAGGGGTTTAGAGTAGTGGCTGACTCACTACCCAGGCGTGAGGGGTGTTAAAAAGTCAGCCTGTGCTTGGACCTCTCATTCACATGGACCAGTCCAGGCAGCACCCGCCCTCTCACCCTCCCTCTTCCAGTGATAAATATGCCAGGTTATTGACTATGGGCATTATGTTGCGGGCATTATATCAGCCACCCCACTGAGGTGGGCTGGGAAGGAATTTTTCAGGTGCAGTTGGGATTTTATTGCCTTCCTCGCAGTAATAACGATGTCGAGTTGACTCCCGGTTGTACCACCTACCCTCCCACCCCCACAATGAGGATGGTCGGTAAGGTCTCAGCAACACATTTACTAGAGAGATCTGGATGGTTACCTGGACTGTACATGTTATCTGCCAGGTAATCCCAGATATCTACTAATAAAGTTGTGGCCTGCTTAAACCCATATCAAATGTCTCCTGTCCTTCTTTCAGCATGCCTGGACAACAATTGGATACTAGGTGTAACTCACTGGAAAAATTTAACTTTATCAGTTTAATTAGTTGCAATGGCCACCAGCAGAGAAGGCTGAGAACTATTTTCCACTGTTTGGTTGTGAGATATTCATTTGAAACACTGGAGATGAAAATGGGTGAATCTTGCAAAAACATTTCTGCACATATTTTTCAATCTTTTAATTTATTTTTGACTATGCACTTTTACAGTGCTTAATTTCCATTACTCTCCTGGCAGATACATTGACTTGTGGATTATTTATGAAAGAGCATAGAAACAGATATGGCAGAACACTCATAAAAAGCTAATATCCAGCTCCTAGTAGTAAGTATTTGCAATGAAAATATTATTAGAAAAGGCTACATTCAGCCAACCAGAGGACAGAATCATACTCATGCCTTCATTTGTGTCCAATCAAAAGAAACCAAATGTATAAAGTCCTTCCATTGAACAACTCATTTATAATCTTTATAACATGAATTTATTTGCAAAAATGTCATAGTAATAGAGTTGCAGAGATTTCGAAATTCATTTCCATAGGCCCTGTGGCCCCTGAGGAAATTTTTGTTTCGGGCTTTGCACTCATCTTTCATTCTGAGTGAATTTTTTCCACAAAAGTTATTGTGATTTTACCAAAGTTTGATAACTTAAACAGGTAAATGTTATTAAGCTAATTCTTCATTACTAATGTTTACCCCATTCTATAAAATGTATTTTACTTTGCAGTTTTACTAAAAAAAGAACATGTGTGTGCTACCTATGGCTAATTCTAGTTTTTTCAGCTGCTTAGTGAGCCAATGCTAGATTCTTTCATTCGATAGAAATATTATCAGCTGAGTTGATAGCTTCATGATGTACAGGCTCACAAGATCTCTAGAACAAGGAAAAAAAGTAGATGATGCATTGCATCTTAAAGCACATGAGCCACAGACTCAGTCTCACCTCATAACATTAGCAATCTTTAAGGAAGGCAGCTTGTAAAGTGAAAGAAAACAATGTAGGTCTGAAAGCTTTCTGCCTACTGCCACTTGCTCTTTGATTCATCACCTTTAAAAATGTATGCAAGGGATATAAATAGTCTAGTAACAACAAAACAATAGAAGCGATATACTAACAAAAATCCCAAATGCCCTAGTTCAGCAGAAGTTTGGAAAGGTTCCATAAAATTCTCAATTTTTATTGCCTTACAATAAAAATTGGACACACTTAAGGATTAAATATCCCGGAGGTATTTTAAACAGCATTGCTTTTGCTAACCTCAGATTCTCTTTTAAGATTATACTTCCCAGGACAATAAATGGAGTATTTTTAGGTGGCTCTTTTTTAATTTGTTTTAATGTAGTCTATCTTTTGCAAAGGGAGGTGGTTTCAAGGTCAGTTGGACACGAAACCCAGCGATGCTAAACCAAGATCTTCAATAGCATGTTAGATTTCATTAGTTACTTTCAAGTAAACCCTGTCAATTCTATCAGAAGGAGCATCCAGTTCATTCCACATACACACCATCACGAAGTTCAACTTTCTTTAAAATAGGTAGAACCATCCCTTTTTGGTAAATGGTTTGAATAAATATCAAAGAAATATTTAATTCACTCAGGAAGACACATGGCTAATCAAGATCTTTAGAACTAGGGAAATCATATGGCATGATGAATCAGCATGAAGCATAAGGCAACAAAAGCAAGGACAGAATGAGGGCAAAATCATAAGTACTTGCTTTGACTCTGAGTATAGCTTTCTAGAAATGGTAGAATCCACTATTAGCTTTGGACAATATTCACTTATCTGCAATCAGAGATAACATTGTCCACTTTGACCTATGGAATTATTTACTTGTATATAATTTCTTAGCTGTACATAACTACAAAAGGAAACCAATAAAATACTGTTTTGTTGGAGCTAAACTCAGTCATCAAGCAAGCTTTTGCTGGTTCTGGGGCCTTGATAAGTTATATGTCATGTCCATGATTTTAGATGCCTCAGAGGGATTACCACATTACCTGCTGTTGTGCCAGGTTAAGACAAGTCAGAGAACAAATGAGGTATCTATTACAAAATATATGTAGAGGACATATGCATGCAGAAGTTACACTTGTGTGAAATATTGGGTTCCCCCTTCAATAAAAAGAGGAAGGTTTCTCTCAGTTTAGAGAGATCATGAACTCAAAGACATACAGAAAGGGTTACACTTCACACTTGGTACTTTTAAATCTGAGCAATGAAGATGTATTTTTGAAAGCTGAAACATGCTGACTGATGGGGTAGTGGATTTATTTTGTACTGTAGAGGTAACTTGCATCAGGCTGATATTTGTTAATATAGCCCTGTGTTGTGTAAATAAAGCTGTGGCCTTTACTTTCTAATATTGGCTGTAGTGATAAATTAATGGAAAAGGCAATAATGAGGACTGGGAATAAGATCTAATCATATCAATGTTATATTCCCTGATCCAGTGACATTTGGTTTTACAGATATCTATCACACTGATTTCAGGAGATTATCCACAGTTTCTTGTGAGTAAGCTGCAGGAAAGAAAAATACATAAATCTGCCTGTTGGATGTCCTGCCTCTTGCACAATGTAGGTTCAATCCCAGAAGATGGTCTTCAGGCTAATAAAGATCTTTGCTAAGCAGGGTCTGTAAAGTGGGGTATCCCAGAAGCTGAGGTAATCACACAAAATACTTGTGAGAGTAAATCTGCTGAGTAGAGAGGGAAGATGGAATGTTCATATTACACACTGACTTCTGTTTTCTTTCCACCTACTTCTCATCAATTGCTGCCAGTGAGGAAGAGGATGACAGCTGATTGTTGTGTTGACTCCTTCTCCAGTAATATTTACAGTGTCACTTGATTCAAGTTTCTTCTCAGAAGTGTAAGACAACAGAATTACATTTAGAAATAAATATGGAGGTATACTTATCTCATAGAACTGGAAGGGACCTTGAGAAATCATTGAGTCTGGTCTAATACCCTCATGGCAGGACCTATCACAATCCCTGACAGATTTTCTGTTAATCTGTTTGCCCCAGATCCCTAAATGGCTCCCTCAAGGATAGAGCCTACAACGCTGCATTTGACAGGCCAATGCTCAAACCACTGAGCTATCCCTCCCCACCAAATAGGAAAATGAGTGAGATGACATGGAATTTAATGTCATCATAGTTCCGAAACTGCACTTGGTAAGAAAATAAAGAGGATTAACAAGCAGAATGCTTCTTCAAGTGAACCTCAGAGAAAAGAAGGATTAGGTGCCATATATCATGATAAAGTACTTTCAAGCAGTGCAAAGTTAACTGCATTCACTGTGAACGTCAGTTAACAGTACATATTTAAACAGGTTCAGAACATCAAGTGTTAATGAAAACTCCCAAAATTGTTGTTCTTTTATTTGAAACTGAGTGACAAAAGGGGAGAATACTAGGGCAATTGCATTTACCATTTCACTGAGCAGCTTCACATCCCAATAAAAAAATTTAATATCATTTGTGTTGAGGGTGGGGTAAAGTTTTTACCTCATGGGCCATGTTTACACTAGCCCAAATCTTCAAAATGGCCAAGCAAATGGCCACTTTGAAGATTACTAATGAGGTGCTGAAATACATATTCAGCACCTCATTAGCGTGCAGGTGGCCGCAGCTCTTCAAAATTGCGGCTTTTCGCTGCCACACGGCTCATTCATATGGGGTTCCTTTTCGAAAGGACCCCAGGAACTTCGAAATCCCCTCATTCCTATCAGCTGATAGGAATAAGGGGATTTCGAAGTTCCTGGGGTCCTTTCGAAAATATGCATTTCAGCACCTCATTATTAAGCATATTATTAATGAGGTGCTGAAATGCATATTTCGAAAGGACTCCAGGAACCTCGAAATCCCCTTATTCCTATCAGCTGATAGGAATGAGGGGATTTCGAAGTTCCTGGGGTCCTTTCGAAAAGGAACCCCATATGAATGAGCCGCGTGGCAGCGAAAAGCCGCAATTTTGAAGAGCCGCGGCCACCTGCATGCTAATGAGGTGCTGAATATGTATTTAGTAATCTTCGAAATGGCCATTTGCATGGCCGTTTCAAAGATTTGGGCTAGTGTAGACGTAGCCATAGTGTTTTTGGCATACCAAGGTCTTGGAAATTTTTACTTGAGAAAACAAACTTGATATCAAATCACACATGAAAGCTACCATAGAAAGTTAAACAAGTCCAGGATGAATAGTTACACCGCACTGAAATTCATGCAGGCATGAGAACTCAGTTAATCTGAAAGTTTGCATGGCTTCTTGTTTTTGTTGGCTTGTAAGAAATCTGCCAAATGTTAAGATCCAACACATTGTTTTTGTCTGAAATATTTTTGATTAAGACACGAAAGTAATAATTGGCTGAGCCCACCAAACAAAAATCACCCTTATCTCCCTTTGGAACATAGAAACACAGCACAATAGTATTTTACCATTTTCCTCTTACAGGCAATATCTACACTAACTCCACTTAGGTTCAATATTCCAGGACATTGTTTCACATGTGCATGAAATGATGCATTCCGGGGTCAACATTGACCCTGGAACTCCTCATGAACCACAAGAATTAAGGAATATTGACGGGAAGAGCACTCCATCACCTTCTGCCATGAAGATAGCCACAGATATAGATGGCTGTGAAGTCAATTTTTGGTATGTAATTGGCATACCAAATATCATGTAGCAGCTGTCAACCTTCCAGCTAAGTGTAAACGTAAGCACAGTCTCCTTGGCTCCCATTCTTCACTACAGAATAGTGGTATCTATTATAGGGGAGTAGATGGTATCCCCCATATATAGGACACATTCATTGTCCTCTTGGCTATAAAGGACAGAGGTAATTCAGCCTTAGGCAGTTCTAGATGGCAAGTCCCTGAGGACATGCAGAATGTCTTGTATGTCATGCTACCAGTTATATTCAATGAACCAAATATTATACAAATGTTTACAAAACACTGAAGGACCTTCCAGTTGCAAAAACAAACACTTCCTCATCCAGAAAAGCCCAGAAAAAAACATATTAGTCTCCCTATGTGTTATGAAGGTCACCAAATACAGCCTTTGGCCAAGCAAAAAGGCCTGAATATTACAAAATTGAAAACCAAACAGCCTGCCACCAGCCTTCTTGGCTTAACTCAAGTGGACGTTAGCTTAAATGTGGCAATGACATCCCACAAGGGGAGTAGACATCAGTCAGGTAGCCAAGGCACAAAACATGTATCTAGGGGTTTTAATCAATTTAAATCGGTATCTGAAGCTTCAACTGGAAATCTGTTGGAAGCCATTTTAATAGGTAGATAGCACCCAGCAGATGAATGCTCATATTGCAAAAAAAAAAAAAAAGTATTTTCTTGCAAATGATAGCATAACAGTCCTTTCTTTCATTGTTGGCGTTTTATATTGTAGCCACCCACAAGCAAATAAGGGGTTAAATCGTGTCCCTGCCAGTTACTAGCTGGACAGGTTTTGGCTTATAATTTTTCCCGTGCAGCCAAAAACAGAAAAATAAAAGCCTATCATCATGCTACAGGAGACTGATTCAATTCAGCCATGACTAGAGGCCAGAACTGGCTAGAGACCAAATACAACGTTCCAGAAGATAAAGTATGTCATTGAGATATACCAGTGCTGCATTAATCTCAGACTGTGTTCTGGCTCCTTAGACCAGTTTAAATAGAACAACCTGATAGTTTCTCTAAATTCTGTGGTGGGAAACAGCCATGCATACAGTAACTTCAGGATCGTGGTTAGCTTTTGCCTGTCTTGCTATCCTGCACTATGTGCCAAGTAACCAGACCTCATAATTTTGTCCACTAGACCTAGAAATATTGCTCTGCTAAGTAGAATGTGTTTTAATAATTTGGACAAAAACCTGCCTACTTGTTCCCTTGTTTTAAGATTTCTGAGTAAGTGTTCTTCACAGGAAAAGTTTTTGTTATAAAGCAAAATAGTGACCGTATATAGTCTGTGATTTTGCTACCCTTATTTTTCTTTCTGAGCCTATTGTTTATTGGCTATTAGAACTAAATATAAAGAGTTGGTTTTATTACTTCATGTACAAAGATATTTCAAGATTTGTGGTATAAATCCTGCATTGTCCCTCTGTTCCTTCACTACTGCAGCTCAGTCATCTGAATGATAAATAAGCGTATGCTGGTGTTAAGGTTTAGCTAGCAATGAATTTCACTTTATTGAAATATTTATGAAAGCTTTTGAAAACTTGGTTAAATGCAACCCTTACAATAGGCCACAGTCAATATTTTTTGAGCAGAAGGATGTTAAAAGCTGTGGAGTTTAACCTTTTTTGATACCTCACCTTCTGTTGTCTTTTCTCTCTTCTCCTATTCCACAGAGTCCAGTTCTTTCCATCATAATGACTGGGGAGGGGGAGAGGTTGTGTGTTTTCATGGTTTTTAGATTGGTTATCTTACAGTCAAAACAAACTCCCAGTCAGCTTGGGGAGCAGAGCCAAGAAACCTGAGTCACAATAATTACCAGTTCCAGGCCACTGTTATGTTATCCCCATTAAATTTGTTTAGCAATTATTAGCAGTGTTTTACAGCAGTCATGAGAATTGCTACCTCACCCTATCTAATTGCTGTTCTGACTTTTAAGAAGGAGTTTGTAAACTATTTTGTCCTTGAAGACTGTTTTATGGGTATGAGGGAGTGGAAGGGGACTCTTTTGAGAGGTTTTATTTTGACACAAAAAAATGTTGAAAGGGATGAGGGGAAAGTGGGGTTTAAAAAGCTAATGTTCTCAGAATAAGATGTCTCTTTGAATATTCAAATATAAGCACAGGCTGATGTGTGTGGGCCTGATCCTATGAATGTTTTTTTCAAGAACTTGAGAATTCCACAAGAGTGGAACATGACTCAAAATTTTCTGGGATTGGATTTGTTTTGCAAGGGGAATACTACTGACAGCCTACACTCCCTAAAGGGAAATCATGAGCTTAAGCAGAGCCTGAAGCAAAGAATGGTACATAAACTGTTCCAGCCCAGAAGTAGTCCTGGGAGGCTTTGAGTCAGACACGGCCCTCTGTGTCTTACTTCCTCCTACAGGGCTAGCAATTTAGCGCTAGCCAAAGCCAGAAGTACTTTCAGGCACTTTTTATCTCTGTGTTGGCTCAGCTGTTCTGGCCAGAAAAAAAAATTGAGGTAGAGCCAAGGGTCTGCCCATTCCCTACTCACCTGCTCCTGAGAGAACATTAGCAGACAAACAGTCCTGCTTACATATGGGTTCAAGTACAGGTAGTGTGTACAGAGACACAGTCCAGTAGCACTTTAAAGACTAACAAAATAATGTATTAGGTGGTGAGTTTTCATGGGACAGACCCACTTCTTCAGACCAACGTGGGTCTGTCCCATGAAAGCTCACCACCTAATTGATTATTTTGTTAGTCTTTAAAGTGCTACTGAACTGCTTTTTTGTTTTGACAGAATATAGACTAACATGGCTATGTCTCTGTTACCATTGTATACAGAGAGGTTCTCATTCCATGCTACTTCCTTGTATGGGCAAGTAACCCACTCAAAATCAGGCTTCTTGCCCATTTAATTCAGTCACAATGGAACCTCAACTGCACCAAACCCCACTCACTGAAATCAGGGATTGTAGAAATTTCAATTCCATTGCAGATTAACATGTGCCTAGTTGAGTGGATTAAATGGACATAGTTTACTTGCCCCCAAGGTCTGAAAACTACTATGTCACTTGAACAGAACAGCAATATTTCAACTTGATAGGGGAACAAGCACAGCAACTTTAAGAGATTAGTAAATACAATTTTTTCCTCTGAACTTCTTTCCCATTTGAGAGGATAACGGTACCAGCAGATACGCAATTCATAAATTCTCATACAGTATTTCCTGAAGATAGAGAGCACTATATTAGAATCAAGTATTATAGTTAGTTGGAAAATACAAGCAAAAGTTAAAAATTTGGACTGGGGAGAGTAAATAGAGGAAAGATATTCATCTAGTTCAAATGTAGAAGACAGAATAGATCACAATGGATGACAAAGAACTAGACACTATTAAGAAATATTTTAATTATGGAAACATATTGGTTTTTCCTCATGTAATGCCGACAGACCAGGTCTGTTGGCGTTACACTTACATTGAATCAAGTCTTCCATTTTAATTTATGATTGACAGACACTCAAACATAATTTCTGCAAAACTAACTTAATCCACTTGAAATTCCACAAGCACGGTTCTATGCCAAGGAAGAATTTTTCTGACAAGTTTAAGCTGAATTGGCAGTGATATCTTGGAAGGGAGAGGAATCACAAGACAAAAGGGATCTCACATCTTAGATACATTCCTAAAACAAAGGTTTCATAAATCAACGTTATCGTAAGTCCAAAAAGGCCTCCAAACTTACGTGACCTCGTGACCTTGGTGAGGACTGGTGTTTTTGACTTCTTCGGAAGTGGAGATTGCAGAGGGAACTATTTGGAACTATAAATACAATATGAACCCCAAGTAGTGCCTACCTCTCATGAATCAGAAACAACAATAATAGACTATGACATCTTCATGGTTATTGCAATGCAGATAAAATGAGTGTGGATAAACCTGACCTGAAAAGTCCATGGCAGGAAGTAAAAAGTGTAGAATCATAGAGAACTAGGGTTGGAAGAGACCTCAGGAGGTCATCTAGTCCAACTCCCTGTTAAACAGAACCAATCCCAGATATCATTCAAACCCTAAACAACCCATTCCAGTGTTTCACTATGCTCCTAGTGAAATAGTTTTTCCTAACATCCAACCTAGATTTCTCTCACTGCTACTTGAGAACGATGCTTTTTGGTCTATCATCTGCCACCACTGAGAACAGTCTGCCCCTTTTCATGAGAGTGGTAGTGGAACCAGCGAAACAGGCAGTTATTCCAAATTTGGGTGCTGTTTGAATGGCACCAAGTTCTAAATATGTTATCTCAAAATAATTTATGTATATTTTTTTTCACAAATTATGTAAATTATTTCGAGTTAGTACTGCAATCTAGACATAGCCCAAGTCACTTTTTTGTTGCTGAAAATGTAGAACTAACAAAAGTAAACAGAATCCAGATTAAAAGTCAGATTTAGGATCAGGTGCAACCTGCCCTTCTATTGAATACCCAAACGCTTTTGGGAGCCTTCAGGAAAATTAATAGTCTACATTTATAAAAGAAACATGCAAGGAAATATATTCAGAAATGGTTAATCTCCAAATATGGAACAGTTAACAAAAAAAAGAAGAAATTTTTACAATCTGTGCTTCCATGCCTTCAGAACTCAAGATCAAAACAGCCCTAAAATAAGGAAAGAACAAAGAGAGGTTTTGATCTTGCCAGAAAAGGGTCATGGTGGATTATCCAGGCAGATGGAATTCTGGATGTATGTTATTTCTTGAAAAAGAACTTCCTTCCACTCTTCCAAACACATTTTGTGACTTTCTTGAGGTTCAGCCATCACAGTTGTTGGGCAGTAGTCAATAATGCCAACTAACACCTTCACTCAGAGAATTTCAGTGAACAGCAAGGCAATAACATGACAGAACACTTAGAACACTTACACTTGTATGCATCTTACGCGAAAGATAGATGCATGTGAGCACTAAGTAATTTTCTGGACTATAAAACAACATGAAATAACTTACCACAGCTACCAAGAAGAAGTGCCACCCTGAGCTGACAGCTAGGAGCAGACACTGAAACTAAGATTTCGCTTACATTTCTTCCATTCCCTGAACCTACAGAATGACTGTCAGAAGGATCGAGGACATATTACTATTGAAAAATCCACAAAACAGTGATTTTTAAAAGCTGATCTACACCAGAAAACTAACAGAGTCTATACACATTGAACTCTTACCCTTCTGAGCCATCAGTATAACTTAACATTAAAAAACAATTGCACACTTGTCTTACCATTAATTTCAACTGTATAGCATGGAAACTCGCAACCGCTTGTTTCAGGCAAAGCCAAAAAAGCTCTCTGTAGACATTGTGCATTTCTTATGCTGTGCTCTCTCAAATTCTCAAAAACTGACTAGAATGTAAGCCAAAAAGCCATCTCAAATGAAGTGCAATAAAAAGAGATAAAAAGTAAAAAGGGTTACATGTTAATGAGCAGTAGAATCATTTGGAATGCAAGTGAGGCTACAAGTATTACTGATAACAGTAAGAATAAGATAATTACATAGCTGAAAAGATAGTTACTATCTCTTATTATGATATTATAAAGTGAAGCTTTTCTCTCTCTTTTTCTGTTTCTCAGAGGAATATAGAAAGTGGAACTCATCAGTTAAGGCCCAAATAAAAAGAAGTCAAGTGCCGAGCGTGCCATTTATAACATCTCCCTCTTGTGGTAATTAGAGTGACTTCATGTTCAGTGCAGTGGGTAATTGAAGTAAAATAGTAAAAGTGCTCACTGTAAAAAAAAAAAAACCACAGTTCATATGATTTTTGATTAATTCCACTAATGATTTTAACCATGTTCTTGACCTGACCAATCAGTAATGTATTCTTCACAATCAAAGGCTGTGAGTGATTATAACAACTGACTTGTTCTCCAGCCTCCCCGATGTATTTTTTGTTTAATGGCTTTTAAATAAAGGTGGTAGGCAAGACTGAAAGGATAAAACATCTTGGTATTTCAGCTGCTTTCCAGTAGTACACTGGAGTCCATTTAAAAAGCATAGACTGAAGACACAGGCCTGCTAAAGCTACTAATTTTTGTGATCCAAACTAAAATAAATTGTTAAACACAACTAGCTAGCTAACTGAGGTTGTATCTCTCAAATCCAGTACTCCCTGATCTGTGGTGTAGCAGGACTGCGGCTGTTCCTGGATAAGACAGCATCAGGGTGGACCAGTGCAGAAGTCCCCCCTCCTGGCCCATGGGGCAAGAGGACGGAGACAGAATCCCACTGCAGCATGGGGCTGGCCAGAGCCCCCTGGAAGACAAGGCAGGGGGATTTTGAAAAATACTGTGAGTTACATACTACAACCTTTGTGATTCCATGTGACAGTGTGAGAGTGCAGTGAGAACAACAGGCTAAAGACAATTATTCGGAATGTGTGCCAACAGCTGTAGGGCCAGTAGGTGATTGTGAGCATATTCTATAATGCTGTAAGGGTATAACGAGCATCCACCACACTTTTTGCAGCATTGTTCATTTTTAAAATGCCCATGTCTGATAACATTTCAGTAAATCACAAATAGTTTCTCATGCTAGCAGGCTGGGTTCTTACATAGCTGGGGAGTGGGAGAGGCGAGGTTGAGTCCTGGGTAGGTCTCTTAGGAGGATGACAATTCCATTTCCCATCTTTTAAGCTTCCGAGATATCCTTTCATTCCTCCCCAGAACAAAACCAAACCCCTTCCAACATATTCACAAAAAGGAATTGTGTTGAAACATCCCTTTTTGAACTGAAAATGTTAAATTCTCTATTCAGGTCTCAGCCTGTGATCAGAAAGCCACACTGGACCTCGTCAACCTTCCTATCTAACTCTGTCAAGATCTAGGTACCTGAGAAACATTTCAGTCTCCAAGAAACCGCATATATTGATGTTTGTCAGCTCTAGTCCTGGGAGCTACGTCTACACTACAGCGATCCTTTGAAAGTTCTTCTGGAAGACCTCTTCCTAAAACACTTCTTTTGAAAGGGCACGTCCACACACACAAAACTCAAATTAAAGAAACGTTGTGCTTGTTCGGTAGCGTGTCCATGCAGTACCCACTCTTTCGAAAGAGTAGCCAGGGATTGAAAAATCTGGCTCCATGAGAACTGCACTTTCAAAAAAAAAAAGGGGCCCCAAGGGCATCTACACACAGTTCTTTCCCAAAGAATCTTTCAGAAAGAGTCGCTTTTCCTCCTGTGGGAGAGGAAGAGGGTCACTGGAAAAAGTGCCGCGTTCTTCGGCTTTAATATCAATTTGTGTGCAGACACTTCATGGTTTTTTTTGAAAAAAAAAAAACAGTAGTACAGTCGTAGCCAGGAAGAAAATCAGGAGTTCTGTTTCCTTTAGACTAGCGCTAGATCTGAGCACAGCTTGCATCTCACAGAAAAGGAGGACAACTTTACACAGCTTATTAGGCACAAAGTGGCCACAGCAGACTTGGCAACCCAGACCTAGGTTGGGTCTATGCTTACCTGGAATATCGGTGGCTGCTACGCAATTTTAGGTATGCCAATTACATACCAAAAGTTGATTTTGCAGCCATCAATATTTGTCCCTGTCCCACTGCAGAATGCTGATGGGAGCGCTTCTCCCATTGGCATTCCTTAATCCTTGCAGCTTGCAAGGAGTTCCAGGGTCAGCATTGACCCTGGGACATGCCGTTTCATGCACGCGTGAAACGGTGCCGCAGAATATTGAACCAAAGCGTTTGGTCTTCCTCAGCAAGTATAGACTCAACCCTAGATAGCTGGGGAAGTTAACTATACATAGTCATTAAGTAGATATCCATTTTTATCTAATTTATTTTGTGATTGTTTATATTTTTCAGATATGTGCTTACTAACAGTTGTGTCCCTGGGAGCTGATCATTTTCCAGAGCTTTTTCAGGGCAAGCTGACTGTGGGTCTTATTTTTCATAGATGAGTGGAGCACATTTTCCTTTCATAGACAAAATCTTTCCAAACAATAAATTCTATGGTGTCAAAGCTCTGCAAGACAATGCATTTCACATTCATTAGAAGCAGTGCCTGGGGCAACTTTTGGGCTGCTAAACTTTCATCTCAACATTTATATACAACTTTAAGGAGGAGAACAGTCTGACTTCCATTTTTCCCTTTAATCCATTAGACTCCAGTGGACAACTCCTTCAGTCTACCAGCCAACAGCAGCTGGAGGAAGTTCTCTGAACTTCATCATCCTCTATTCTGTTCATGGATGAACCAGAAGGGCTTTGCCACAAAGCTACACATCATATGTAAGGGAGGATCAAGCAGCCTTTCCAAGGCCACGTCTACACTACAGAGATCTTTTGAAAGAAGCCCTTCCAGAATCTCTCTTCTGGAAGAGCTTCTCTCAGAAGAGTGCATCCACACACAAAAAAGTGGATCAAAAGAGTGAGCTGCTCTTCCAAAATAGAGTGTCCACACAGCCCCCACTCTTTTGAACAAAGAGGACAGGTATCAAAAAATCAGGCTCCATGAAGACTGCTCTTTCAAAAAAAAAGGGCCTGCAGATTGTCTACACATGTTTTCTTTCGAAAGAAGCTTTCAAAAAGGGGTGCTCTTCCTGAAACAGGAAAGGAAGAGCAATTTCGAAAGGAGTGCCACATTCTTTCAATTTACTTTTGAAAGAACGCTTTTTGTGTGTAAATGCTCTGCTGAATCTTTCAAAAGAGCCCCTTCTTTCAAAAACACTTTTGAAAGAACTTGATAGTGTAGACCCAGCCCAAGTCTTCTACTGCATGAATCCAGAAAAGGAGGGATTCAGTCCTGTATTAGAATCTCCTGAATAGCAGGATCTTACCAATACAGGCCTCATCCTGAATTTTTGTGCACCTTCAGACACTGCTTATCTGTGGAAGTTCTCAGTTTGCAAGGACTGTACAAACAAGCCCTTTAACACCAGGTTGGCTTTTTTTATTTAGGTGGGGTTCATTAATTCACGTAGTCCAACTCTTTTGACATTATTTTCATTATTACAGGTGGCGGGGGTCCCATTTAATCCCACCTTGCATTATGGATCCATTTAATGTAATTATGAAAATAAGCACAGGAAGTTGAGTGATCTGATTGGCTAGGACTGGGAAACAATTTACAATTCACTGCTCAGAGCATATGACTCTCTTCCTTTGACATTACATTAATTCTTTGATGAAAAGCAATATTTTATAATAAAATTGCATTGCCCCAGTCAGACATTCTACTGTTTGAAATATACTAGAGGATTTTCATTTAGTACAACCAGATTTGATCATAAATACATACTTATTCAGGGCCTGTCATGTCTTATTGATGAAAATAGGGTATTTTCTCTCTCATTTGAAAAATGTTGAAGTTCAAAGGTTTTAGAAAAATGTTCTCCATAAAGAAATTGGCCAAAAAAGGTATAGTACACTTCAGCCTCCAGAAAATACCATTACTCCCTTCTTCTAGGGATACTGTGTTTGTTTGTTGTTTTTAAAAAGGAATGTGTACAATATACACAGTAGTAGAAAAACATTTGAAGAAAGTCTGCTGCAGACAAGTACGTGCTCTCAAATGCCATGAAAATAACAGAAACACCCTAACCTGTTTGTTTGCTTTTTAAGCATATCATCATGTATTGTTTCAGAGATCCACAACCAGCACCTCACAATCAACAGCCTTCACTGTTTCCTGACCTCCTAGAGCAACTGTTACCAGCCTAATCAAGCAGTGATACCCCCTTACCCCAAGACATGCACTCAAAAGTAGAAAACTTGACTTAAATCACCATCCTGCTAGATTTAACAGGAATCTCTATGATTGTCCTTGAAAAGTCATTTCAATAAAGAAAAGTTCTGAGATTTTTAAATCAAGGAAAAGACAAAAATACAGTTGTTCAAGGTGAAGTATATTAAGTTGAATATTTTCTCTGATACCTATTAAGTTATTCAGCAGCTTTCTGAAGTGTACAACAATTATTTACTTATGTGGAAACTTTCATACAAAAGACTTGCAGGCCATTCTTCTCAGTGCCTCAGACAGAATGTCCTACATAGTAAATTAATGAAACACTTTTGCATGTGTACAATGTATTCTATTAGCATTTTTTAAAAAAATAAACAATTCTCGCAGCACCCTTGAAAGATGGATAACTGAAGGTGTTGGGAATGAGATGATTATCCTCCCCATTAAATAAATGGAGAAATCAAGAGAAATGTTAAGAGACTTACATCAAAGGTCACAGGATAAGCTTGTTATAGCGATAGGAGGGGACCCAGATCTTATGAATCTTGGTCCGGATGTTTAGCAGGCAGCATTTACAAGACACTGATCAGAGCTGCAGGCTTAACATTCCCCTCAGCTTCAGTGGGTTTTGATCAGGTTCTGGATTGAGTCATTAAAGACATAATGAGAGTTTTCGCAAAGTCTAGAGTGGATCTCCCCATTAGACTAAACACCAAATCATTTGAAGGGTTTTCCACATCTTATTCAAACCTGAGATTGCAGAACTGGAAGACAAAAACGGTTCTTTGGAGCTTCCTATTACTTCTCACTTCCAGGAAAATTGTGAGACTAGTCCTCATTTTGGAACTACTACAGTCTGTGCTAGGACCAAGATATGCATGTTTTTGAGACCTCTATCTGTATGTTATTTGTTTGAGCTCCAGCAACTCTGCCTGCTGCTAGGAGTACAAAATAGACAATTGCTTCGAAAATAGTGTATATGCAGTAACGTATGTATATCTTTATATTGTCTTTGACTGGGAAGTAGAATTATATTCTTCACGTCAACCATAGACAAATTCATACATTTTATACATGCATGTTCCTTTGATATGGTCACTGAATGATAATTCTGAAAAGAAGTCCTCTGGTACTTTATAAACTAACAGGTATTTTGATTCATATGCTTTTGTGGGCAAAGACAAAAGCTTATCCTCCAAAATGTCAGTTCCTCTATAAGGTACCACAGGACTTCGTGTTGTTCTCAAAGATACAACCTCTCTGATAATTCTGAAAAGGAACAAGAAGTTTGAAGGAGGACAAAATCAGTTAATTTCGGCATTGAATCAGATCTGTCCTACATCATTCACTCTTGTTTTACATACACACCCTATCTTCTACTCCCCAGCGGCACCCTGTGCTACAATATTGAACATGCTCCCACATGCTCTCAGCCTTGTTCAGAGGCCAGAGTGCCACCTACTGAGTTCCTGACTCTTGTAAGTATCATGTGCAGCCAAAATGGATGAATGAAAAGGTCTCCTTATGAATGGTACCTCCATATCAAAACCACAAACGTCTATTTTCCAAGCGAACCAAAGTCTCCAATGCCAAAAAAGTCATTTAAACACATCTCAGCAATACAGCTGAGTATTTGTAAAGAAACAAAGGTCAAACATTCATTAAAAGTGACTGCCTCTATTAAAACAGTAGTTTACTTGAAAAACAGTTCAGCTATAGGAAAGGCTATGTTCCTTTCCCAACATAACCCACTGAGATGTTTTATCCATCATGCCCCATTTATCCATATAATTGGTCATTATACAAATTAAATATTTATTATGTTAGGGTATTTTAGATGTCATCTTAGAAACAATTCAAACCGTGTTGAGAGTATAAAAGCAGAATATAAGGCAGCCACGTTATACAGTCAGATTACAGGCCAAACTAGCTTTTCCTTTTTGGCAACAAAAGTGCAAAGAGAGTGCCATATTCTTAAAAATTGCTGGAATGTCTAGAAAGTGGAGAAAAAGAGTTATAACAACACTGATACTTTTTCCATTTTATTACATTTATTATGAAGTGCATTCTTCTGGCAGCCTAAGCAATGACAACATACTAGAAAGCTGTATATTTTTGGAAGAGTCTGGAGGGCTTCCACACGCGCAGCCTGAGGTCAATAATGCACATTCGATGGCAGGACAGAGTTACAAACCTGGAAGACCTGGACACAGCAGGAACCACGAGCACTGAAGCCATGATTCTGAAAGCCCAGCTTCACTGGTCAGGGCACAAATGCATGAGTCGAGAATCCCTAAGCAACTCCTCTACAGTGAACTCTCCCAGGGCAAAAGGAATCAAGGTAGGCCTCGCAGGAGGTATAAAGACTGTGTGAAGGCCAACATTGCTCATGCTGGTTTAAAAACAGATCAGGTAGAGCAGCATGCAAAAGATCGATCAGGCTGGCGTGCTCTTGTACAACACGCGTATGACAACTTTGAAGAGCAGCAATGCATACATCTTATTGATGCTCGTGAGAGGAAGTAAGCAACAGCAGCAGCCACACCAACAGAGCCAGGACAATTCCCTTGCCCCCACTGTGAATGCCCATGCTGTTCAAAGCTTCGTCTCCTCAGCCACATGCGAGTCCACAACCGATAAGCCTGTGCAAGCTCACGACGTCATCATCGGACACGACTGACTACCTACATACTTTATTGTTGACCTAGCACATTGACGGGGTTTTATCATCTGAAGTCTTGATCATGCCATATGCCTAATACAATAGACACTAGCCAGACAAATAGACCATTTCCTGAAATGTGCTGAAAAATCATCAACCAAGAGAATTATCAGATATTCCATTAGTGTGCCTACTTATCATTCAGTCCAGGGAACACGTATGCACAATACATTTTATCTTTCACTTCACTGAATTACTCTTTTGTTTCCCTCCCTTGTCTGAGCCATAGTGCAGTATTATTTACAAATGCTCCTCAGTGGACTCAGAGTATATCACTATGTCCAGATGAAGTGAGAGAGCTGTCACATCAGGATGGCCATGCAGTATGAGAAGAAAACCGACTAAATGAAATCAGCATAGAAACAATAAAAGCTTAGACCAACATTTTGAGGTACATATTTCAGGATCCATCTCTCTCTGTCTCAGAGCATTTATAGGAGAGAAATAAATGAACATGAAATCTGGCAGCACTGTTGTGAACATTACTTCCATGAAAGGGAGAGGCTTTGAGAAAGATTTGTATGTAATTATTACACCCAACTGACTGCAGCACTGATTTGATAGTGCTGCAGTAAGCAAGGATAATGGCCGTCACAGAGTCCCAAGTTTAAAATACCAGGATAAAGGGGTAGAGATGAGCAGTGGACAGAGGGGAATGTGTCCCTGAGGATAGGGGCTCCTGTGCCCCAGGATTTGCTGGTGCAGCCTGGGCTCCGCTGAAGAGTATGTTAATATATGGTCCCTCAAACATTGAGAATTTGGCCCAGTGTATTTTGGACAAAAATATGAAACAATGAACCTTGCCTACATATGGCATGGTCAGTTGTCATGAATGAATGCCTCTAAAGAGTTAACAGTGGGGTCTCTGTGGGGAGCCACCAGGTAAGTCAATGGAAGAAAGAGAAATTATTTTGAACTGAGAATAATTGCAGTCTGAGGAGTCTTTTTGTGGCTGATGCCAAGAAGACAGACATGATTGATCTTAAGCAGCTGGAATTAATTCCAGTAAATATCCTGGCCATCTCATAATCAGCACATAGATATGTAAGTATAAAGGAGATGTTTAGTTAGATGCGATCAAGTTATTTTTTAGGTTTTGGATTTGGTGAAGGACTTCTCAGGCTAGCAAATAATTTTTTTCTTTCCCCTGTACTCTGTTTCTTCTAAGCTGAATCCCAGGGAAGTAATTCTCTGTGCTGCAACTGAAATGGTTTGAATTGTTTTATTATATTCAGCATCCAAGTATATTTATTTACTTTCTTGGTATTTTTCCATCTCTTTTTTGTGACTACATTACTTTTTTCAATGCATGGTTTGGATTTTGTGTCCTAGAGAAACATCTGTGTGAATGCCCGCCTAAAGCAAGGTCAGCTATCAGATTACAGCTCTTTGTTTCCAAGCTATCTCCTAAGGAAAGGGTGACAGTTGGGGTTTAACCCAAAGGAAGATATCCAACTGTGTCGTCTTAGGTTTGGAGTTGGCGGGAGCTTTTTTCACTTGGTAGTGGCAGACCATCAACCCAGGGTCAGGGAATCTGTGACACTGGAGAGTTTTTTAAAGCAGAGCCTATAAACTCAAGGTATTCTTAATTTTTTTCAGGCCCTCACTTTGTGCACGCAGACTGTCAGAGTGGAGAGGTAGCCCTGACACCAGTGTTGATTGAAGTGAGCCGGGCTCTGCAGCAGTGTAAGCAGGTGAGTGACTGTATGACACACCCCTTTGCAAACAACTCAGCCTCCAACACACTGATAGTTACTAGGACTGAGACAGGCTAGAATCCCCAGCCCATCATATCTGCTCTATCCCCACGCTAGCTAGCAAAGCTGGCATAGAAGGAGGAGAGGAGTGGCTATTGCATTTTCCTTCTGGTCTAGAGATTGTTGGAAAGTCTGGATCTGAGGTGACGTCCCTCTGTAGCATCCTACGACATGAAGTTTTGGTCAAACCCACAGTGAAGCTATATGGGCCAAATTCTACTCTTCCATACACCCTTGAACAGCCACGTCAGTCACTGGGTGGCATGAGATGTAATTGTCTCTGTGTATGTAAGAGGTGCAGATTCTGCAATTACTGCTTAGTGAAAACTCCCTGTCATTTAAGTTATTTGCCCCAAATGGTACATACTCTGTTTCATTGCTGCTATTCTGCAGAGGGCCATGTTTATTTTCCATGTGGCAAGTTAACTGTTAGCTGGGATCTTTTGTCCAGTATTGATTTTCAGTAGGACTTAGAAAACAGAGCACTGATTTTAATTGGAGTTCTACTGGAGTAAGGGCTGCTGACTTGTGGACTAGCTGCACTTGCCACGTACAGGAATGGGAGATGACTAAAGAGTTCAACTGATTCCCTCCCTTCCCTTTCACATATGAATGCAGGACTCTGAATATGGAGCAGAACAAAGACCTGCCTGCTGCAGCCAAGAGCAGACTCTGGTGTATGTGGTGTGAAATGGATATTAAGATAACTTAGCTGTTTAACACAGAGGTGCACAAAGTAGAGGGTGGATGCCCTTGAGCATCATGCAGTTTCATAAGGGGGGCACAGTATGATTGGCTGCTGGGTCATAGGCTCACCTATTTCATTAAAATGTTGGAATACGTTACAGTTTGTGTGTGTGTGTGTGTGTGTGTGTATTCACATTTATATATCTATTAATAAAGTTCTCACATTCTACAGACTTATTTTCTTACACGTGCCAAAAGAGTCTCTCTTTTATAACTGACATTTCGGTCACTTTGGATTACATTGGACAGGTTGGGGAGGCCCTGACAACTGCAGGGTTGAAAAGTGGGACCTAGTGTCAAATGTTTGCTCCCCCGGTAACACAAGCTCTCCTTTGCGAGGAGACCACAATAGCAGGAGCGGATCCAGAACAGGAAAAGTGTAGTGCAACTCGGCACTTTTGAAAATTCCCAGTGTGTGCATGTCTGCCTCTTAAAACACCTTTAGATATCTGAGATAATATATCTCTGCCAAAGGTGCCATGGCTTTTATGGATGCCACATGTTTTAGGCAAAGGGACATGGCTTTGTGCTTTACAGGAGCATACATCGCTGAGGAGTGCTTCCTGTCCTTCTGAACCAGCTCATTCTGGGCAGCAGCCACAGAGAGGCAAAAGTCATACCGAGACAGGATCAAAACAAGAAGAGAGACAAGAGATGAACAAGCCACAGAAACAAAACAAAAAAAACCATACTAATTTAAAAGGAAAGTCTTTTTAAGGTCTCCAGGCCCGAGCCACTGGTGGGACTGCAACACAGGCAGGAAAGCTGCCAATCTGTCCGTTTGCAACAGGCCATTAGAAAGAGTTGAATGTGGATAAACCTACCTAAAGACCGAGCAGTCGCACTGTCTTCATTTTTTTTTTTTTAGAACGCTTGCAGGCTAATTGGAAAAAGACTTCAAAAGGGGTTTAAGAAATTAGGCAAGAATAGTTTTGTATTATTGTTGAAGGCAAATGTTGTGAAGAACTTTTCTTTCAGACATGGAGACATAGTTATATGAAACTCATATCCGGGCAGAGAAAAATAAGCATTGCCTACCTGGGTTTTCATGATCGAGAGCTCATATTACTGCTGCTTTATTATTTAATCAAAAATTTAGAACAAAATGAGCTAAATCACATCAGGGCTGATTTTTCAACAACCAGTGAATTTGTGTGTATGTGTGTAGGTAGTCCTTCGTGTCTGATGATGACTTCTTGAGCTTGCACAGGCTCATTGGTTGTGGACTCACATGTGGCTGAGGAGACCAAGCTTTGGACGGCATGGGCATTCACAATGGGGGTAAGTGAATTGTCTTGGCTCTGTTGGTGTGGCTGCTGCTGTTGTTTTCTTCCTTTCGTGAGCATCAATGAGATATACGCATCACTGCTCTTCAAAGTTGTCATAGGCATGTTGTACGAGAGCACACCAGCCTGTTCGGTCTTTTGCATGCTGCTGTAGCCAATCTGGTTTTAAACCAGCATGAGCAATGTTGGCCTTCACGCAGTCTTTATACCTCTTGCAAGGCCTACCTTGATTCCTTTTGCCCTGGGAGAGTTCACCGTAGAGGGGTTGCTTAGGGATTCTTGACTCCTCCATTCATATGACATTCCCTGACCAGCGAAGCTGGGCTTTCAGAATCATGGCTTCAATGCTCATGGTTCCTGCTCTGTTCAGGACTTCCAGGTTTGTAACCCTGTCCTGCCATCGAATGTGCATTATTGACCTCAGGCTGCATGTGTGGAAGCCCTCCAGCAGTTGTATGTGTTTTCTGTACAAGGTCCAAGTTTCACAGCCATACAGGAGTCTGGTCAGGACTAGAGCCTTGTACACTTTCAGTTTAGTCGACTGTCAGATATTGTGTTGATAACACTCACGCTCTCAGACGTCCTAGTGCCCGGCTGGCCTGGCAGATTCTGGCATTGATTTCTTTGTCAAGGGAGCCATCATTGGCTATCGCATTGCCAAGATACTTGAACTCCTCTACTGCTTTTAATCCTGTTCCTTCAATAAAGATTGAAGCAGGGAGAACAGCAGATCCTGGAGCAGGTTGAAACAATACCTCGGTTTTTCTTAGGCTGATGGTCAAACCAAAGAAGCTAGTGGCATCAGCAAACTTGTTGACGATGAGCTGGAGATCAGATTCCTTGTGTGCCATAAGTGCACAGTCGTCAGCAAAAAGGGCTTCAAGGATGCGCCTCTCAAGCATCTTGGTTTTATCATTCAGACGATGAAGGTCAAAAAGTGACCCATCGAGTCTGTATTTTATGCAGACTCCATGGTCCGGGTCCCTAACTGCGTGGCTGAGGACGCATGTGAATTTGTAAGCTCTTATTAAAAAATAAATTACACTGGCATATAGTTAAATTAAAGAAGCAGTCATTGTAAATTTAATCACAACATTTTGATTTACTCATCAGAAATAATAGATTTTATTTAAATCATGATAAGAAAATGTTTCTACTTTGATTTAAGCATCCTCCTGTAATATTGTGATATAAATCTAAACATCAGTAATCAATTGCTCTTCATCATTCCTCATTAGTATCAACCATAGTACTGTTTTTAATCCTGGCATTCAGAGGTCAAGTAAAGAGCTATAGGTTCCAACCAAGCATTTATTTCAGGCATGGAACATAAACACAATGGCCTTATTTATGCAAAAGTAGTAGTGTGCTAATGCATAAAAACCAGAATGTGACATTGACTATAAACCAAAGGGAATCTAACCTGTCTCATTTCCTTGTGCAAAGGTGAGGAGTAAATCAATGTGAAAACTACAAGACTTTCAATTGTTGATATTAATAATTTATGGTGTCACTAACAAAATAAGGGCTTTGAAATAAACCTACAAATTTTGATTGTGTCCCTACAATCACTGCCAGTGTCAGTTATTGGCTTCAAATCTACATGTCACAACCATTTACATAATCATTGATAGCCTTGTTAGAGATTTATGGGAGTAGCCAGGGCATCCATCTGAGTAGTTCCATTCACATATTAAATTGATTCTCTTAATTTGGGGAAAATAATTTTTTGGAGAAGCTGTAAGGGTGGAGTCTTACAGTGACCTGTCTCTACTGGACATGTTTGGCCAGTTTTTCAGGTGCTCAACACCTACAGCTGGGACCAGATTTTCATAAATGTTCAGCACTCAGAAGCTACCACTGTGATGCCAATGGACGTATTTTCACATCAGCTGTAGATACCTAAGCGTCTCTAAAATCTGGCTCCAGTGGCAGGTGCTGAGGCCTTCTGAGCATTTCAGTTTTCTTACCGCCCCTTTATGGAATAAAATTGCTATTTGATACGTTCTGCAGAGCTTCTCCAGACTATCTTTTCAAGCCAATATGCTCTGACATTCCTCACTTTTATTGTGCTGAACAATGGATCAAAAGCTATCACCACTTTATTCACACACAAGAACACCTATTGCAAATGTGAGCCAGATCCTAGGCACTGAAAGGCTGACAGGGAAGCATAGCTCCATGCGTGAATCAAGACAGAATCTGAAATAAAAGTCTATAGAGACAAGCTAAGGGGACTGGACTAACAAAGGCAAATTCTTCAAACTCACTGGACTTCCTGAGGGAGTTGGCACCTAATCCGAGATAGTTATTTATCATTCTCGAGCCCTTGATAGAGGTGACTGAGTCCAAGCAGATGCCGCTCAAAGCATCCTTGTAGCTGGGCATCTGGCTTCAATGTAGTCTCTTTTTCCAACAAATGAGACATTGCTCACAAATCTGAAGCATATGTTCAAATAGACCCTGGGTGACTTTAAATGAAGTTACCCTCATGTAACACGTACTGTACATGGCTGGAGGAAATTCTTGTTTTCTGATCAACACCCAGCAGTCCTTTTAAACTTCACTCAGAACCAGAGTCTCAAATTCATGCTCATTTTATATCATGTACTCAAAAAGAAAAATAAAATGACAGACATGTTACAACTAATTCATAAACGGAGAGTTTTATAAACTGTAAGCTGCACTCTTCTTTGTAACAAATCCACTTTTACACTGTCATTCTTGATTATTTACAAACAAATTGTATGATTAACAGGACAAACAGGAAACATTTTATTTAAGTACCAAATATTTAAATGTGAAATTTAAGTAAGTTTTCCCTGCCTTTTTATTTAATGATTCAATTTTCCTTGTTGATTATTCAAAGAAAAGGATAAATCAATGAGGAAAAGATCTTAGCTTCTTGAGTCCATAATATCACGATCATGCAGGAGAGGGAGAAATTATTCTAGGCCAAGTAATTTAAGCAAGTGCAGATTGTGTAACTAAAGGGAGGTCATCGTGGTCCATGAGCCCTGAATAACAATAGCCTGATTCTCACTGTGCACTGCTTTGGCTGCCTAATGGGGCCTTAAAATGGGTTCATATTAGCATAACTGAGAATTAGGCCTCAGTGTTCCTCCAGTCCCCCCACTTCACCGCCTCAACCCAACATGGG
This sequence comes from Carettochelys insculpta, assembly GCF_033958435.1. NCBI lineage: Eukaryota > Metazoa > Chordata > Testudines > Carettochelyidae > Carettochelys > Carettochelys insculpta. Next base: position 30,209,703 of record NC_134141.1, on the reverse strand, counting down.
ATATCTTAAGGCTGGAATTTTCTCTGCATCTGTGTTCAGGTACATAAAGAGAGAAATGCTATAAATGAAAACAGACAAAATTAAGGTAAAATGCCCTACAGCTATGATCAATACATGGTGAGCTACTCCTACTTCAACACCTAGTACTCAACTCCAACCCACAGTCAGGTGAAGAACAAAGAAGCAGATACCAGTGCACAAAGGGGCCCTGAACACATGAAAGTAAGGAGTAAATGCAGTGTCCTCCTTTCTTTCCTGGGTTGACATGAGCACATCTATTCCAGGTATCTAAGCCCCCAAAAAGAGGCAAAGTTGAAGGCACTTAGAGCCTATTGTATTTTCTCTCCTCTCCTCCCCACTTCATCCCCATATGCAGTCCCAACTATTTCTAAACAGAAAGCTTTAGAATAAAATATTGCACTACCAAAAGGAGCATTCCCTCCAATGCAGTCCCCTCAGTGGCTTGTACTGCACAGCTGAGATGGCGGGAGGGCTTCCCACAGCAGCCCACCTTCTAAGAGGGTATCGTTACCACCAAGACTGAGACAGAGCCCACAGAGCAGCTTGAAGGGCCAGGCCCTGTGTGGAGGCTCCAAAGTCCATGCACATTGCCCTTGATGATTTGCCAGGTCTTGGGAATGCTCCCAGCTCTTTCAAAAAGCCAAATCCTTTCCCTCCCTTTGGCTTTGAAGTTGTAGTTATGTTTACTTAGTCTTTTCCTCCCCCAGTTTCTGCACAAGACGGTAGCACAGTGTCCCAAGTATATCACAACATACACACGCAAAAAACCTAACTGAAAATTAGAATGTTAGGTGATACTTGCTTACATTCTCCATCACAGAGGATTAAGATATCTGTTCTACAAAAAGAGAGTCCTTCCCCCAGTATAGTGTAACTCGTATTCACCTACATGCAGAGATAAATGTGGGGGGCAGGGGAGGGGAACATGGTGCTCCCATTTCTGATTTTAAGTAGCATTTCAGAGTTATGTTACTTGTATGAATGGGCCCTTCTTGTTGTGAAAGGAAAAGCCACACATTACCATAATATAAAAAATAGAGTACTTGTACTTAGAATTTATAGTTCTCTTATTTCCATAGCTCCTTACTATAGAACCTAGGTGTCAAATAAACATAAGTGATTTACCAAAGAGGTCAAACTAGAAATTTGTGGCATAACTGGGAAAGAAATCTAGATTTCCTCCTACTCACTTTGCCATAACCATAAGGCAATTCTTCCTCCCAAACTGCTGATATTCCCTGACACAAATAGGACTCCAAACCAGTGGTTTATAGATATCACTTTAAGCATAGGTGGATGGAACAGACAAGCAGAAAATGCATCCTTCAGATTTGATTCTTGTGGTAAGGGAAATCTCAGCTTCACTCTCCCTCACCCCCATTAAAGTGCTGTTCTTTCCTCTCCTATCACTATTATTTGTTTGTGCTGCCCGTCCTTGACTCTCCACAGTCCAAATCCTCATCTCTGTAGTTCAGCATAAGAGTGCAAAAGAAGAGACTGAAATGGAACTGAATTCCTTCTTCCAATGTTTTTTATTTCCTCTTTCCTACAGATAGAATGACACACTGTAAATTCTGAAGGTAAGATCTCTCTCATGCCACAGAAAGGATTCCCTTTCAATTCACCATACCTAAACTTTCTCTGTTGCACATTTACCTGGACAAAACAAAACAAAAAAGCTACACACCCTCAACTAGCCACCAAGACAGACTTTTGACCGAAGGAGTCCAGCCAGAAGCAGTAGCCATTATAGTGCTATAGCAAACTAGCCACATTATTTTGAAAAGTAAGTAAGGAGTAAATGCAGTGTCCTCCTTTCTTTCCCTGGTTGACATGAGCATATCTAAACAACTTGATCTAACTGAAAGTAAGATTTAATGGTGCAGACTAAGACAAAAACACTTATTTTAAAAAACAAATCCTTCTTATGAGGTAAATGTATATGCAATAGAGTTGGAGGAAATTTTTCAAATAACTTTCATCATAGTTTCAGACAAAAATATGACTGAGGAAAAGGAGGCCAACCTTATAAGTCTTAGCCCAATGTTTAGGGCACTCTCTCAAGATATAGGAGACCTAAGTTCAAGTCCTTCCTCTGCCGCATGTGGAAAAGGGGTTTAAATTTAGATGCCTTAGATTGCAGAAGAGTGCCCTACCCACTGGAGAATGGGAGAGCCTGTTGTAGGGCTCCCTCAATCTCCCCTGTCCAAGCTGTTCCATTCTGTGTAAATAATTAAATATTCATTGGGCCAGGGAGGGAGAATGTGAATGGCTATTGTCCGGTGGTTATGCTGGTCTTCTGCAACGCAGACCACCCAAAAATGATAGACCTCAACCCAAAAGTTTGTGGAGTTGTTCAATTTGCCAATATTTTTCAAATTTTCTTGTTCGATTTGGTCTAAATTCAGGGAAACCCCCAGCCCCCCAAAAATAGTTATTCATCCTTCTGTGGTGTACAACACAGCCCTTATTTTTGTATAGGGAGCTACTGTCATAGTATGCCCAGACAATTAAATGATTGAAGGGCATATAGTTGCCTTGGGCAGCAGATCAGATAACGTAAATCAGCTTAGCTCAGCCTAGAACAGTAGTTGCACCTACACATGTAGGACCATATGCTAACAGCTATATTGTAACTGCAGGGGGCAAACAAAAGCAGGTATACTATCAAAACAAAAAACAGTCAAGTAGCACTTTAAAGACTACCAAAATGGTTTATTAGGTTAGATTTCGTGGGACAGACCCACTTCTTCAGACCATAACCAGACCAGAACAGACTCAATATTTAAGGCACAGAGAACCAAAAACAGTAAGCAAGGAGGACAAATCAGAAAAAGATAATCAAGGTGAGCAAATCAGAGAGTGGAGGGGTAGGTCAAGAATTAGATTGAGCCAAGTATGCAGACAAGCTCCTATAATGACTCAGAAAGTTCCCATCATGATTTAAACCATGTGTTAATGTGCCAAATTTGAATATAAAAGCCAGCTCGGCCATTTCTCTTTCCAACATGGTGTGATAATTCCTTTTCAGTAACACACATACCTTTAGGTCATTGACAGAATGCCTCATTCCATTAAAATGTTGACTAACTGGTTTGTGGATCTGGAGTGTTTTGATGTCTGTTGTGTGTCCATTGACCCTTTGTCTAAGGGAGTTAGAAGTCTGTCCAATACACAAAGCATCTGGGCATTGTTAGCACATGATGGCATATATGATGTTAGTAGAGGAGCACGAGAAAGTGCCCGTGATTCTGTGAGTAACCTGGTTAGGTCCAGTCATGGTATTTCCAAAGAAGATATGTGGACAAAGCTGGCAACGGGCTTTGTTGCAGGGAAAGGTTCCAGGACTGGTGTTCCTGGGGTATAGACTGTGGCTGTTAGTGAGGATCCTTATGAGGTTGGGAGGTTGTCTGTAGGAGATAACAGGCATGTCACCCAGGGCCTTCTGGAGTGTGGCATCCTGATTAAGGATAGGTTGTAGGTCTTTAAAAATTCGTTGCAGTGGTCTAAGTTGGGGGCTGTAGGTGATGACCAGTGGTGTTCTGTTCTTGGCTTTTTTGGGCCTATCTTGGAGTAGCTGGTCTCTGGGTATTCGTCTGGCCCTGTCGATTTGTTTTTTTATTTCTCCTGGTGGGTAATTCAGGTTTATGAATATTTGGTAAAGTTCTTGTAGTTTTTGGTCTCTGTCAGTTGGATCAGAGCAAATGCGATTGTACCTAAGAGCTTGACTGTAAACAATGGATCTAGTCACATGAGCAGGATGGAAACTAGAAGGGTGTAGATAAGTATAGCGATCAGTAGGTTTTCGGTGCAGTGTGGTACTGCTCAGGCCATCCTTGATTAGTACTGTAGTGTCCAGGAAATGTATCTCTTGCATGTTGTAATTGAGACATAAGGTGATGGTGGGGTCTAGATTGTTAAAGTCTCTGTGGAATTCCTCTAGAGCCTCTGTACCATGGGTCCAAATCATAAGGATGTCATCAATGTATCTTAAGTAGAGGAGTGGTAATAGGGGATGAGAGCTGAGGAATTGTTGTTCCAGGTCAGCCATAAATATATTAGCATATTGTGGGGCCATGCGGGTGCCCATAGCAGTTCCACTAATCTGGAGGTATAAATTGTCCCCAAAATGGGAATAATTGTGTGTGAGAACAAAGTTACAGAGGTCAGACACCAGATTGGCTGTGGTGGCATCAGGGAAAGCAGGTAAGTCCTTCAATATTTTATTTTAACCCCATTGCCTCTCCTGGGTCAATGAATAACCTTGAAAATTTCACCTGCCTTTTCTCTCGCTCAACCTACTGTAAATCTGCTTTATAGATAACTGTCTCACAAGGGTGAGAATTCATTACATAACATCTGAGAAGCATTTTGAGGTTGCTAGCTAACAATTGACTCTAAAGGAAATGTATCATTAATACAAATAAATCATCATCATAATCAATCTACCATCAATCTCTATTATTCACTTGTTTTTAAAAAGCACAGTCACCATTTCTTAAAAAAAATCTTTGGGAACTTATCAGTTGCTGCAAAAATTCCATTCAGAAGGAGATACAGTATTATTTCAGCCTGCCTTCCCTTCTTTGACGCTCACCCTCTTGTGGGGGGGCAGGAGGGAGGCATGGAAGGAGAGACAGACTTCTCATTTGAGTGCACTCAGAGACATTTGCTACACACACACATAGGAACATTTCCAGCCGCTGATGCAGCGCTCTAAATATCTGCCCAGCCTTGTTAGCTCCTCTTTCAGCCTCTGTGGTATTCTGGATGCTCAGTAAGTGACTGCCTTCAATTGCCTGACTTGACAACTGAGCTCTATAAACCAACCACCAGGAAAACTCAAGTTGAATCAAGGGGCTGCTTGAATAATTTATATGAGTGTTACTTTTACAACTTCAACACATTTAGGCCTAAATCCAATACACATGAACTACTGTGCAAGTCTATTCACTGAAAATTGGGCCAAAGAGGAATCTAAGCTTTCCTGAGAGTGGGTGAGGGGGAACTAGCCAGAAAGGACAGCAGTTGAATTTCCCTGGAGCTCTTTTTTGAATTGTGTACTAGAGTGAACTTTGTAACAAGAAAATAAAAAATAGCTCCTCAGTGCTGTAACTCTTCTGCCTTACCCAAGTGCCAGTTTTAACCTGCCTCTTCATAGAAAGGCTCCATCACGTGGGTTGTCTACACTGAGAAATTACATCTTAATAGAACATGGATTAACTAACACAGAGTTAAACATGGCCTCCTACTCCATGTAACCAGAAGCTCCATGTTTAACTTTGTATCATCTAGCCAGATGGGCAGGCCTCTTCTATACTTAGGGGCATGACATCAGGTTAGTTAACACATGAACTAATCATATAATTTTCCCCTGTATACGAGCCCCCTAATGGCAGTCTCTTACAATGGACACTAGTTAAAGAAATATGGTTAAATTCCCAGCTGGTATAAATTGGCATCTCTCCACTGGATTTAATTTTATATCACTTGAGGATCTGACCTACAATGTCAGTCTCACACACGCACTCACCAAATGGCTAAAATAGCACGTATGTTATGGTCTTTCTGGATAATTATCAGTGACCATCAGCAAACGTGTTAGCTGCTGACATGGGAAATGCCTCCTTCAGACTTAGACGATAATTTCCAAGGCTATATTCCCACTCACTCACACAATGAATGGAGGCAAGACCTAGCTCTGTACTACATACACTCCTTCACAGCCTTTCCTCCTTCCACTAGAAACTGCGTTAGCTAATTCTACAATGTGGTGACCAAACATTTTTTCCCTAATGGTTCCATTGCCCACAAAAACTGTTTGTTTTTAGTTGCTGCTGTTCTTATTTGTTCAAGGGAAGGGGAACTGCTGTTCTTTAATGAGACTATTCTGCAGACACAGTAGTCTCTTTCTATAATGGCTGGTTGGGTACCAGGCATCCATCAGCAATCACAAATTTCTACTGTGAACTCTCTGTAGCTGTGGAATGGGAATAAAGGAGCAAAATGGCTGTGGCCTAATGTGATACAATATTCATGGCTGCATACTGTATGAGCAACTTTCTAGTTAGATGCATTGCAGTTTATATCCTAGCTATAAAACAAACAGCACTCATTTCCTCAACTGCCTTCCAGCCAGAGTGCTTTCCAGCATTATTAACTCCACCATTAAAGAAGATGGGGGGAGTCTAACAAAGAGGGAGCTTGTCACCATTCTGGTTAGCAAAGCACTCTGTGGTTTTGGTTTGTGCCCCGAACCCCAGCCCCGGCGTTGCTCTGACATTGCTATAAGCTGACAGAACACACTGGGGACTAGCCTGCAATGGAGCTGCTCACCCAACACTCCTCTTCCCTTCAGAACTCCTTGTTTCACCCAGTGCTGCCACAGCAAATTGGGATTCCTCCCTCTCTTGCCCATTTTTAAGCAGATTCAGGATTTACAGGCAAGGCAGGTAACCTCACACTAATTGTTTCACACCCCTGGGGTTCATCTGGTAGTCCCCAAAAAACTGGCCTAGGCAAAAAAAAGCTTGTGAATGTAAGGTGCAATCTACATTGGGGGGATAGGCAGGGGGACAAAACAAAAACATAGCAAACAACAAAGAACCAACACAACTCCGCCAGCCAAAACTATCAAAATTGGGTCCCACTTTAAAATCCCCATTCCTCTTCTACACCACCAAAATCTGCTCTCAGTTACAGCTGTGCAACCTGTTTTAATGACATTGGTGAGGTTGCACAGTTGTATGGGACAGCAGAATTCAACCCTTTAATTAGAAAGTGTGCTATAACAGAAATATGTCAGCTTAAGCTAAAAGTTCAAATTGTATCTGCCAGCCTGTTGCATGCTTGACTCTAGTACTCATTGGAAATGCATGTTGCTCCAGTCATAGCTGTCATTCATTTATGTACATGCATATGCTGAATACCCATGTAATTTAGATAGTATATGGCTTAAGCGTAGGTTGGAAGTTTTGATCACTATATGCAACTGTTGCGTTTTATACAACACAGTGAGGACCAGTGAATCTGGACATCCCATCCTATCAATAGAGCCAAAACTTGGTGTTGAAGCTAGTGCCCAAGTCTGAAACATATAAAATACTTGTTGAATGCAGAGACCCTCTGTAAAGGGCTACGTCTACACGTGCAGCCAACATCGAAATAGTCTATTTCGATGAATAACGTCTACACGTCCTCCAGGGCTGGCAACGTCGATGTTCAACTTCGACGTTGCTCAGCCCAACATCGAAATAGGCGCAGCGAGGGAACGTCTACACGTCAAAGTAGCACACATTGAAATAGGGATGCCAGGCACAGCTGCAGACAGGGTCACAGGGCGGACTCAACAGCAAGCCGCTCCCTTAAAGGGCCCCTCCCAGACACAGTTGCACTAAACAACACAAGATACACAGAGCTGACAACTGGTTGCAGACCCTGTGCCTGCAGCATAGATCCCCAGCTGCCGCAGAAGCAGCCAGAAGCCCTGGGCTAAGGGCTGCTGCCCACGGTGACCATAGAGCCCCTCAGAGGCTGGAGAGAGAGCATCTCTCAACCCCCCAGCTGATGGCCGCCATGGAGGACCCAGCAATTTCGACGTTGCGGGACGCGGATCGTCTACACGGTCCCTACTTCGACGTTGAACGTCAAAGTAGGGCGCTATTCCTATCTCCTCATGAGGTTAGCGACTTCGACGTCTCGCCGCCTAACGTCGAAGTTAACTTCGAAATAGCGCCCGACGCGTGTAGACGCGACGGGCACTATTTCGAAGTTGGTGCCGCTACTTCGAAGTAGCATGCACGTGTAGACGCAGCTAAGATGTGATAAACTGTGTATTTATACCTACAAACACCACTGTTGTCAATCTAGTTGAATGTGAGAAAAGAACAGCCTTTCATGTAATATTTTGGCATCAATGAATATTGTTTGGTCACAAAGCAATAGCATCTGGGCAGCTGCTGTACCTCGGAATTATTTTTAGTCTGACAGAGAGACTAAGGCACAGCACAGTAGATTCAAGTGAGGAACAACCTTTAAAACAATGTGCCTATTACCGAAAAACAACTGCATCACAATTGACCTATTCCCTGACTTCAAACACCTTTCTATTTAGATAAATAGAACTTCTAATGCTATAGGTGAATCTACACCATGCACTCCTTTCAGCAGCATGTTGAATACATATGCTATACACCTTCCCATCCCCAGCAGAGGTATATACAGTAGCATAGATAGTGAGATGCTGCTTATATGAATAAAGATCTGCATGAGTCCTCCGTGTCTGTACTCAGATACCCTACGTGGCTCTCTGCCCAGCCAAGCCATGCTTCCTTGTCTACTCTATTTTTAGTGTTTCTCCTTTGCAATGATAGCATCCAGCAGCTCCCAGTGCCAGGAAAGACTTCAATAGTGAGTAAAGCCCTGGTGTGCATGCGGCGGGGGTGGACAGTATTAAAAAACACCATCAGCTTCCTGCTGCCTCCCTGCTACCGGAGCCTTTCACTGACATGTAAGTACATATCACACAGTGTGGATGAATACACTACAAAGCACGTCTCTTGTGGTATGTAGATGCGCCCTATATGTAATAGTACCTTCCAGTGACCCCCAAATAATATTTCCTCTATTACTTCAGCTAGTGAAGTAACTCCATTAACTATTAATATTGCTCTTGCTCTGACTGAGTTCTGCAGAATCCTATACACCAAGACAGGGGAAGGCAAGAATTTTTGATGGGGGAGGGGGCACTCCAAGATTTTGGTAAGTGCTCAAGAATTGCACTTTTCTGTGGAGGAGGTGTGGGGTCTGAGGTGGAGGTTGGGTGCAGACGGGAGCTCAGGGTAGGGGACTGGGCGGCAGGATAGGTTGTGGGCTCTGCGAGAGAGTTTGGTTGAAGGATGGGGTTATGACCTGGGGTGGAGAGTCAGGAAGCAGGTATGGGTGCATGAGATGATTCTGGCCTGGGAGCGGGGGTGTAGGAGCAGGTGCAGGATTTGGGAGGGAGTTGATATGCGGTGCCAGATGCAAGATCTGGCCAGGAGGTAGTTATCTCAGGAGCTCCTGGCCAGCAGCCCTCTCAGGAAGGCTTCCCTAACTGGCAGCATTCCCTGCCCACTGTCTATTCTATGTTGTTCTCCAGGCTTGGGGGGCAGGGTGACTTCCTGCACTGCTTCTGCACCCAGCAAAATCTCTCAGCTCCCACTGGCTAGTTTTGTATGCCGCCTCTGACCCCAGCAAAACCTCTCAGCTCACACTGGCTGGTTTCCAGCCAATAGGAACTGAGAAATCCTGCTGCAGGTGGGGGGCAGAACCCAAAGCTCTCCCCTCCCCCGCAGTAGCAGGGGTGGCCACGAGCCAGATGAAAATACTTGGCAGGTCAGATCCAGTCCCTGGGCCATATCTTGCCCACCTCTGAACTAAGGTAAGATGTTACACAGATTTGATGGCCCACAGTTCATGGGCAGTCTTTCAAAACGGCCAAAAATCCAGGAGTAAAACGATGGGGAGCACCTGCAATGTTCACAAAATCAGTGCTTGGCATTTTTCAGGATTTGTTGCTTATACAGACAGTGACAGCTACCCCAAAGCAGCCTTAGTGTATGCATGACACATAAAAATCCACCAGCAGCATATTATACTTGCAAATCTCGTGCATTTATTTAGTGATGATATACTTCAAATGGCTATCCCTGCGTTCCATTGCCCAGGAACCCAGCTTCCTCTTGGGAGGAGTCGGTGAAAACATTAAGTTCCCCCATATTTCTCCTCTGGCTAATATACTGGGGAGCTTGGACATACAAACTATCCCCACAAAATCTGATTGATAATTGCTCTGGATTAAGGCATGAGCATCAATAAAAAGGAAGAGGGAACATTTTTTATTAATTAACAATCAAGTCAAGGAAAACAGCCTACATTACAGATAGCTTGTGTAAAAATAATTGGTTCATTAATCTTAACCACAAAAACATGTTCACATTAGCAAGGTCAGCTACTAGCAAACCCTATGAGCACATGCACAGAGGTATGACTCTGCAGTTATTTCATTTGCACAAAGAGTACATTTCTCTGGGACCTCAATGAAGGACAAATATTCAGTGGCAAAGCCAGAGGAACTCTCAAGTGACACTACTATGACACTAAATTCTGTGGGGCTTTGTGAGTGAGTGATCACGCACACACACCAGGAGAGACTCAGATTCCTAACTAGGGCTTCTAGAAATGCAAATAGTAAACATGCCTATGCCCTAACCTAAAATGCACAGGCATCTCACTTACTCTCTTTATCTTGTGGTTAGAGGACTGAAGATTGAGGGCCAAATTCAGCCTTGATTTGATGGCAAGGTTCAACAAAGCTAAAGCTGGGCTCAAAGGTTACAAGTTAAGTCAATGTCGGTGCATTGCCCCATAGCAGCAATAGATACATTCCAGAAGTGAAAAGAAAGTCAAGGCCGCAAAGGATTTTCCACACCCTTGCAACAAAGGAGAGCTATCATACTGTCCTTCAGCATTTAAAGATGAAGTCAGCCATCATCCTGTGAATTCCATGTTATAGGATGTAAACAGTTCATTAACTGTGATATACAGGGGACTGGAGCGCAAGGGATGATAATGTGTGTGTTCTATGACATGTGTAACATTGTCTCATATCATGGAAATGTCTTTTCCTTTTTCCATTCCTGACACCCCACCATCATCATGGAAAATTAAACAGGAAGTTTCAGTGTCTGATCCTGTACTGCAACAGCCAGCACATAATGAGGATACACTCATTAGTGAGGGGTGTTAACATCAGCATGAGCTATTTTCTATAGCATGAAAAGGTTGGCTGCTGTAATTGTAATGTACTGAAATGTAATAAAAAAACAACATGGATGAATAGTTGGGATCCGCCTGAGATAATGTGGGACAGATCTCAGATGGTGTAAATTAACAAAGTTCCAGTGACATAATCCTGGCTGAAGAGCTGTGCTGAAGATCTATGAAGATCCTGCTTTGTTCACATTAAAGATGCCATCTCACCTAGCTGTCCGTATTTCTGTGAAACTGCTGTAATGGCGTGAAACCCCTTCTATCTTCCCTTGGCATCTGCAGAACATGAAGGCCCCCCTAGTCATTCGCCTCCTCCTGTGTAAGGTGAATCATCTTCTCTGCTTCTGTCTTTCCTCCCTCCCCCCAGTGCTCATGGTCACCATGTCTTCCACCTTCCCCTTTTCTAATTGTTTTAGTTGAGAGATCATTTTAACTCTATATTATTGTGTAAATGACTTTGTTACCTGTGAGTCCCTAATGACTGATAATAGCAGATGTTTCTTCTAGAAGATATGCTCTAAGAGCTGTTTAGGGGAAACTCTACAGACCGTGTTAAGCAGGAGGTCAGACTAGATGATCACAGTGATCTCTTCTGGCTTTGTAATTTACAACTCCAAAAGAAGAATAGAGAATACAGGTTGAAACTCTCTTGTCCAGCATCCTCAGAACCTGACAGGTACCAAATAAGACAACTTGTCAGACTACAGGAGAGCAATATTCTCTGACACATTACCGACATTTCCACTGCTTACTGGGCTCAGAAGACTTTTAGGGGTGAAGTACAGCTAACTAACAGCACAGAACACTGAGAGCCAGGAGTAGTGGCTGGAAACAAACTTTACAGAACCACAGGAAACTTGGCCACACCTATGACGAGCGGTCACCTGGCGAACTAAAATCATGCTGGATTATGGATGTTGCCAAACAAGAGAGTTCCGGATTAGAGCAGTTCAACATGTATTGCAAAAATATTAAACGGATGGCGCAAAGGTCTTTTCTGTTATTTCAGTGTTTTATCTACAACAATGTAAGTCTGAAGTTACTAAAAAGATTCCAGCTTTACATTACCGTAAATAAAAATACAGAATTTGGCTCATATCATTTACTCAGTAGTAAATATTATGTATTTTGATATAAATGCTTTTAATAGGGTAAACATTCAAAGAGGTGAAGAGGGATTTATCTGAATCAATAACTACAATTCCTTCTGTAAACTTTTAAGAGTAGCCATTAATAAATCATTTTATCCCTTTATATTTAATCATTGTGCTCACTTTACGTTTAGGTGAAATATTTTTAAGGAGTCTATCACCATGGCATCCAATTCCCAGGGCCCATGCAGCCCAGAGCTGTGTCCCGAATAGGTGTTGAGAATCTTATCACACCATTGACAATGCTAGATTTAAAAATAAGTAAGTAGGCTTCTTCCCTCACAAAATAAGAAAAGCATTGACTTTGTAATGTTAAGTTGTCTGCAGCCATTATTGACTAATCAATCACCTGCAAAGCTTTATATGGAAATAAAGTTAACTTTCGAGATATTGGGATGAAGGGAAGACAGAGCCACAAAACTAATTTGTGGGAAATATGGGATAATCATAACTCAAATGCAACTATTAAACAGCAGAAATAAGATGATGTTTGAAGTTTCATTTTTAAAAGAGGATGGAGGAGGAGTTTATAATCTGACTTAACAGCAAAATGCAGCACATTTGCCCATGTCTGAGAGACTTCCAGGATGAAATTGTTTTATTTGATCTAAGGTCTGCCAAGCATTTTCAGTGTTTTTGGCAATATATTAGTGTGCAGAATTTGGCCACGCTAAGGAGAACAACCTTTGAAGGAAGATAAATTCCAATTATAGTAGGACTGTTGGTATTTTTGTGCTTAAAGAGGGCAGCGAGCACACAAGAGGGCTTATTTCTTTGAAGAATCTTTACTACTAATAGCTTAGTTGTATGAAAATGAAAGGGTTTCCCCTCCCCCCAAAATAATGTTCTATATGCTGTTTATGAATGTTGTTCACTTTTGCATTTTAATCAGCTTTCACTATACTTTTCTTCCACACATTTTTGTTTTAGCAAGTGTCCATTTACCTCTATTCTTCCATTTGTAGTATCCAGCCTCTGGGTATTATACATTGATATATTCCAGCTCTTTGATTGGGTCATTAAATTTTGTGTGCATGGGATGGCAGTGTCCCTTTAAAGAAAAGTTTGTTGGAAAAAGAAAAGGCCCAGTGATATAGAGAGAACCTTGAGAATGACAGATGCATTGATCTAACAAAATGAATCTGATGAGACGTTTCTGGAAACGGACAGTTAACTAAAAAGCTAAGTCAGCCAAAATCAATATTTCTTCAATCTTATGATCACAGCACCACAGACCCCCACCACTTCCCCCTCTGTGAGGACACAACTGTGCTGCTGCAAAAACACGGTGACTGAAGTCCATTCTCAAAGGTCTAAAAGAAAGACGTGGGTTGTTGCTGTGTCACAGCAGCAGGCTATGCACATCTACTTCTGACTCTTTTCTAAGCTATGTCCCCAAGGCACCCAAAGGTAAAGTGGTTGCCTAAGCCTCTGGGCATTTGTTCCAGATTCTTTATGCAGACAAACTTTTCTGAGGGTATTCCCCTCCACACCCTCTCACCCCCCACCAGCGTTTTCCCATGGTTAAGTGAATTTGAGTCACATTCAAAGCAGACAGCAAGAAAAAAAACAATCTTTCTTTGATTTCTCTACCTACCCTACTAAGCCCTATTCTTCTCCATCCAAATTCTATCCCAGAAGGCCCCACTTCATAAAGACCCACTCTCACACATGACAGCCTCTGTTTTCTCTCAGGTATGGATAGCTGAACTTGCAGAAGCAACATACCCTTGAACTTATTCTAGTCCCAAAGCCAGCTAAAAGAAATTCCAGCTCACCAGAGGAAAAAAAATTTGGTTTCCCTTTGTTCCGTATCAAGGTTGATTTTACCCAACATCCTTCAGACACAGGTACTTCATTAATATAATAAAATAATACCACTTTTCATTAATAAGGTAATTGTCTTTAACTATCTTTTCTCACATTACTGCTAATTAGAATCACCTCACCTCTTCGAGATAGGAAACTATTAACTCAGCATTGCCAATTCTAGCACTCACAAATACTCAATCTGGTTCCCCAAAATCATTCCAAAGTTCCAGTTCTTTTAAGCTATCAGTAGATTTAGGGTCTCTTTTTTTAGTCTTCTGCTTTATGAGCCTTTATGCCTCTCATTTTTAAGTGTTTCTGTGCAGCAATGTGGGCCAGAAATGTCCTTATTTAAATGAAAGCTGACTGCCAGTCACATTTTATCTGGAGCAGCAGTTCTAAGGGAAACACCAACTATCATAAAACTCTTGTTAAATCCTGAATAGGTAGCCTTTAATTATCCCTATTTTACACACAGCAAATCTCAGAGGCTACTGACCTTCCCAGTGCAGACAAGAAATACGTGGCAAAGTCAGGAATAGACTGATTCTCCACTGTCTTGCTTTTGTATGGCCATTTGCACTTGTGCAGAGGAAGTGGAAAAAGGCTACCAGATCGGAATGGTATAGCTAACCTGCAAGGGAGTAATGAGTTAGGTCCAACACCTCCAACAGGGTTTCTTATTAACATTCACCCTGTCTTTAGAAGGCACCTTTTTACCTCTAGCCACAGAGACCAGCTGATACTTCCCCATTACCTACCTCTCTTTCAATCGTTGACACCAGAGACACTGAACTAGGAAGCTATGGTTTTCAGCTTAATATACTTCGAAGTCTGGTTGGGAAGTAAGAGATGGAAAGAAGTGGGCAGGTGAAATCATCCTGCTTATTTTTATTTGGTGTGACCTGAAAACTGTCCTCTAAAGAAGAGAAATACAAAGTTTATGTACTAACTCAAATTTTGGTCAAATATTCCTAGTTTACTTTTGGTCTAACTCTACCCTCCCTATGCCAGGATACACTATTAAGGACAAATTTGCACAGTGCTCTCTTGGCCTCAGCTGAATTTAAAGAGTAAAGGAAGATATGACATTGCCTGTGTAAGGGTGTGTCCAGACATATGGGAAGATCGATGTGCTGACGGCCAATCTTCTGGAGTTCGATTCAGCACTTCCAGTGGAGGACACGCTAAATTGAATTTTCATGACACCACAATCGACGCTGGTACTCCTGGCAGTCACAAGAGTAAGGGAAGTTGATGGGAGAGTTTCTTCCATCAAGCTCCTGCTGTGTGGATGGTTGCAAAATTCAAGTTTAGATAAATCTTCTCCAGCTACACAATTCTTGTGATTAGATTTGCATATCTAAAATCAATTTTACCTCCTAGTGTAGACCTGGAATAAGAAAGTGAGGAGACAAGGGTTCTGTTCTGTCTCTGTCCCCAGGAGATGGGAGGGAAGTGACATGGAACTTAAATGTGACCAGTGAGGAGGTTACACAATTATCAGAGTTTCTCTCTCACACACATGAATGAATACATACACAACAGTGGTAGAAATTCCTTGGAAATTTCAGAAAATGTGAAAGGATTTTCCACAGTTATGTGTTGAAAAGTAACCTTTCCCCCCTCATTAGCCGAATGTTACATGAACTTATTTTCAAATGCAGAATTTTGAGATCATATAATTAATACAGACCAGTCTAGCTTTCACCAAAAAATGGCACCTGCTGCTAAAATTAGTTATCATTGTTGCAATGCACAAAACAGAGAGTAAATGAAAAAGCATGTATGTATACCACCACTACCAGGCTATTGTATTGCCTTACAGCTTTACAATTAAAGCCTTACAGTTAAAAACCAAAAATGTGAAAAAAAAATGTGAAAGGATATTTCCTGAAAAATTAACTGCTATTGGTTGTTTTCCCCTGCAATTTTTATTCATAGAGGCATGACTCCAACTTACAATTCATTCACTTGTTTTTACTTCGACTAAATAGTTGAGAAAGCGAGTGACTGAGACAGAACCCATGAAAACACCACCAAAGATTAGGTCCTCAAATACCTAAAACAACCCTAGTTTAAACAACCTTGTTGTCTAAAACATCACACATCCCATCTCAACATTGGCTTCAGCTGTGCTTTTACCCTCCATCGGTGACTCTTCTGACATAAAAATATGTAAATATGCATTAAGATTGATAAGACCCAATTAAACTGGGGCTAAGAGCTAAATAAAACTGCTCTCCTTCAAAATCCTTACATTAACTTATCAAAAAGCCAGAATTTCTGTCAAAATATTTTCGTTTAAAAATTCATGCTAGACCTTGTGACAATAAATTTCTCAGACTCATGGGATATATTCTCTTTTCATAAATAAGGCCAGTAGTTTGTGAGAACGAAAGAAAAAAAATATAGCCAGGTATGGCAGAAGTCATTCCAAAAACACTCTGAAGCAGACTGGGCCAGAATTTCAGTGCTTTCTGAACTCACTGACATGTGCAAAATAGACGTAAAATGCTAATGAATCAGAATGTCTGGTTTTTCCCCCTCTATCTTCTATTCTTTTTTGTAGATGCTAGAAGAGTAGAAGCCCAGATTCTGCCAGTATTTCTGCACAATTTATCTACACTACATGCCCAGTTGCAGCTCGTCTTCGAAGTGGAAGTCGGGCTGGAAAAAAGTTCTATAAAGAAACTTGTGATACGCAACCAAAGTGTACAGGCTGGGCCCGTGCTGGCTGGGGGATGAGCTCCATTGGAGGCTGGGCCAGGCCCTGCACTGGCGGGTAAGTGGTGAGTCTGGAAGGGTGAGGGGGGGCTGGGCTTCGTGCCGGCTGAAGAGTGGGCTTGGACTGGGGCTGGCATGGTGCAAGGGGGGAAGGTGGGGAACATGGTAGGTCCTTGCCCAGATGGACAGACACAGCAAACATAGTATATAAGATGACTAGAATGGGTGAAGTCACTTGGACTACTCAGATGCTTCAAATCCCTGCCAGAAATAGAAGTGTCTGTGACACCAAGCTCCCTATTTTAAAAAAATACACAATGTGTCCTTAACATGCATAGCTAAGATCCTACTTGATAGGGAACTCTTACATTACCATCTAAACAATTGCAAAAGTGAAACTCAGAAAAGCAAAGTGACTGTTTAGTTTGAAAGTCACTCCTACGCATTTCTGAGATTCTTTAAACCCAGGTCTTTGCAACAGATTGCAACAAATGGGAATGAAAGAACAACAGATCATTACTATCAATGCTTCTGGCAATGAGCCCTACCTCCTGGTAAGTTTTCAATCACTGAAGATTATTTTAGGATCATAGTGACTGAGATAGTCTATTTTGAGTCACCAAAATAATTAGCTTGGAACCACTATTAAAGTATAGTAAAGCACTGCTAACATGTTTCCTAAAATAATCTGCACTGGTTTAATAAAGTCCAATAGGTTCAAAGAGAATTTACTGACTGCAGCTGGTTAAAGATTGGAGAGTAGTTTATGGTAATTCTTTCATATCAAGTCTATTAATACTGTCAAGAACAAAGAGTTGTGATACTTTGGGGTTCACCAGATTGCAAGGGATTGCATTATCAGCTGTCCTGCAAACCTGAGTTCATCACAACTGTGCGGCTTTGACTCAGAGCCCTGATGCCAGCAGCCAGTCTACAGCACAAAGGTCTCACCACAGCTTCCACTGGCTTGGTAACTCCTTGGAGGGTGGCATTACAGCCCTTCCCCCACAACGTCCAGTCCTATCCGTGGACCCTCACAGAAGTTGTTAAGTTCACTGCCTCCAAAGGCAGACAGAACACACTCCAGTAGGTAACCTAGCTGAGGTCTTCATATTTCATTTGAATACACAGCACTATGGGCTTTGTAATGACTTGAATAAGTTTATTATCAAGAATAAATATTTAAGTGGCAATACATCAAAATAGTTGATAGTTACAAGTAAACCAAAATGAAACAGACTCTCCAATGACTAAAACTTAATTTCAGTAAGTTAATCATCTTTGCCTAAACAGGTTTCTCACTTAAATTGCTTCCATCAACTCTTGCCTTTGAGGCTTAAGAAGACCCAGTTTTCAAAGGTTCAGAGGCCTCTTTGCCTGCAGCCAATGCTTCCGACATCTGGAAAGAAACAGGAGCTGCAATAGGCAGTGCCTGCTGATAGTCAACTTCAGCTACACGTCTTGTGGTCCATAAGTACATTACCCTGATGGGGCACATGAAGCCTGCAGGTTTCCCACTACTGCCCTAAGTCACAGGAGTTGCCTCTTTGATTAACAAAACAAAGGCATTTTATTGTGGTGTTTTTGTTTATATTTTCTTTAACTGGACATGGAGACACATTTAAGCATTGTAAACTGTCAGGGAGCTTGTTGTTTCCTAAAGTAAACAGTAATTCTAACAGGCTGGCAGTGCTGGCAGGGAACTCTATGCTCTGTTAGAAGGCAAAGATTCTGCTGAAAAGTGTTAAATGTGTTTAGCTATCTCTGTTGTAAATTCCAAGAGGATAAACCAGCCAAGCCATCTGTGACAGATATTGCAATTTCCTGCAGTATCCTTGGGAGACCTTATTGAACTAAGTTTGGGGTCCATTGTATAAATAAATGGTTTATATATTATTGTGGGCTGTGATTGTACTTAACCTCTTGAGAAGGCAGATGTGACAAATGAGTGTTCTGGGGGTTCCAGGCAACACCAGACTTTTAGAATGAAAAATATTAAGTGATTTTGCTCGAGAATATCTACAGGAAGATGAATGTTAATTCTTCACCACCAGTTATGCAAAATGTCAATGTTTTGAAGCTATGCCCAGAGAAGTAAATCATTGTCCTGTTACATAAGCCCATGCTCTAGGCCCAAGCGGTATAAAGGAAAGACTGAACTATTCATGACTGTTCTGTTTCTGAGACAATGAGGAACTTGAAATCATGGGGAAACCCCAATTGTGGGTTTTGAAGGACTGATAAGCTTTGCAGCATATATGTAGATTCTTTTATTATTAAAATATTTTCACTTTAAATATAAATGTGTTTGGTTATAAAGAGCTGTCTGTTAACTTACAATTCTGGACAACTATGATCTTTATAACCTCTGGAGAGGCGGCAAAGCATGGATGTTGGCCTGCTTACGCAGTCTGACTTCCTGGGGTATCACAGCATGATTCTAGAAATACCCCAGTCAGGAGGAAGAGAGACATGGATCTCTATTCAGGACGAGTGGTGGCTGAGGAGCAGGAAGCCTAGAATGGGTGTCCCTGAGTGACCACAGAGCAGGGACTACACCTGCAGTTGGCCAGAACTAATACTGCATCCTCTTTAAAAACTGAGGTAGAAGTAAAAGCCTTTATTTCTGGCACGTCTTCTTACTGGTGCTGATCCCTGGACATAAAATGCCATCTTCATCTATGCCACTAGATGCTCTCCTTCAAAATCTCCTAAACAAAATGCTCTCCTTCAAAATCCTTAAATAAAATTTTAAAATTGTTGGTTTGACAGCCTGATACTAGTTAGTGTAACACATTAATCTAGTTAACTGACATTATTCAAATTTGTTTGTGTGTACTTATTTTAGCTATTTTAGTTACTTAGTTTAGTTAAAGTATATGCACTTGAAAATCTGTGTGGTTTGTATGCTCCTTCCCTATATGTCAAGGTGCCAAGCCTGAGAGCAGATAATCAACTCTGTGACCTACCCCAGAGTGACCCAGAGAACTGTTCCCATAATTCTCTGTATAATTTGCATCCAAATGGTTTAGAGGAACATCAACTTCTGTATTCATCACTGCTTTCAATAAGCAACTGGATTCTAGGACGGTTGAATTTTTTGGGAGATACCATATGTCAACATAAATACTAGCCAGTTGTTCAAAGTAAGTCAATACTCCTCACAGCCCCTCTGGGTTGCCAACTGTACTTCAAACCAGAATAAAGATCAAGCCAAAGTGTAGTTATAGTGAAAACTGTGTTTAAACCATCATCACTCAATCCTGCCAGCCAGGCCTGTCGATGCAGGGGAGGGAGCAAAGGAGGCAACTGCCCTGGGGCTCAACAATACAAAAGGGTCCATGGCTCCAGGCCACTGCTACTGTAGTGGCAGCTCTCAGAGTTCCAGGCCCTTTGAATCCCTGCCAGAGCGCCACCTGGCATTGTCCAGGTAACACTGAGGGATGTGCAGGTGCTGAGGGCTGGCTGCCCCTGTCCCTACCCCTTCCACTTGATGCCCTGCCCCTTCCAGGAGTGCAGAACCAGGCTCCCCTCTACAGTTTGCCCACGAGCCTGGGGAAACTGTCAGCTTCGTTGCTGCTAGGAGAAGTCAAGTTACTCTTGCAACTCATCTTTTCTATTCATCTCTCCCCTTGTTTCTTCCCCATTGGATACGAGTGACTCATTCATTGTTTGCATGAAGACTCTAAAGTGATTTCTCTGTGTATTCCTCTCCCCGTCCCTTCCCACTGTGCTCACTATCACACAGTATGCCAGAGGTTACACTCTTGCACGATCCTGTTCCACATCCAGAGCTTCCTAGTTCGCTGTCCTTGAAAGAACTTGGTCTAAAACTGCAGTTTATTAGTGACCGTGTCTGCTATCATTTCTGATACTCAGGACTAAAATTCGCTTTGAGATGTTAAGGGGCTATGCAATCACTTCAGCCATCAGGCTTGAGGTGCAACTACAGCAGTGAAGCATGTGAAACTAGCAGCTGCTTAGTGAGGAGCAGCTGCAGAAGGAGTCAGTCAAGCTGCAGAAGGAGCTTCTGTTGTCTTAGCAGAAAGCTGACATTCTCTTCTTTCAGGCTGCTTCGCACATACATATGCGGAGTTGCAGATATGGAACAAATATAAAAAACAGACCCTGGAGAAGAAATTGGTTACTAAATTCATTTTGCAGAAGTGTATCAATGAGGTATTTCTTGTCCAATATTTGTGTATTAGCATAAAACTGCCCTTAAGAGTCAGTGTCCAAGTTATTGTTTTAAATCAGGACAGAGTAAACATTGCATTTCATACCTACAAAACACATGCATTGCCCAGAGGTGCAAGTCAGCTGAGATTATGGTAAAATATTAGACCAAACTTCAGGCATATAATGTTTTTCTTTAAAATAAAGAAAGATGTGAAACATGAGACTGGAAGGACCACTGACCAGCACCGAAGAAAGATTAACATAACTATTTTTGGCTTCACATTTTTTTTCTTAAAAAGTGCAGTCCTTATTGCAAGGAAATTTACCACTTCAAAGTTCTGTTTTGTTTATTTTTTTTTAATTCTGTTTGCTTTCAGTAAACAACGGCAGAGTCCTCCAGGTAGCAAATAGTTCTTCAAAAAAAGGATTTTACATTCTTTCAGTTTAATAACAAAAGGAAGACTTGACTTTGCAGGAGGCAATTCAGTTTATGGTCATTTTTAAATATTTACTTTTGCCTGCTGAGGTGGATTAGATGTGTTGGTTTTGCATATAGTTATAGAGCGAATTATCTGTGGATTTTAACTCACCATGAATAATTCAACTCTCTTAATGTAGCCAAAGGTGCTGTCTACTCGTAGTTTGTCTCACTCCCCCAGTAACATGTTTACTTTATTCTTTAATTGTATTTCTCTTTAAGGAAGAGACACAATGTTCTTTTCTTTAAAGAAAAAAAAATTATATTTCAGGCATAAACACACTGTGTTCAAACTAGCCAGGCAACACAACATAGTATGTCAGTAATTTAGGAGAAAATGAAATCTGCTGAATTAGATACCCAGTGGCAATACAGAGTGTAAGGATCTCATCCAAATTTATTGCTCTAGATGGGAAAACAGCAGATGACTGAGCACAGTCGGGATACACCAACGGCGACATTTTTATATGTGGATGGGCAATTTAATTTGTCTCTCCTTTTTATGAATTGCAGGCATAGATGTATTTGCACAAAAATATATAGGCATTTTGAAAGCAATTAATTAAGCATGCGATTTATATGAAAACAATTTACTGTTGGACATTATCTAGGCACCCAAAATACACATGCAATTTCCACACCTTCCAATTTGTGGACATAATTTATTTTGAATGTGTAATTAGGAAAGTAGACTCTTATTAATTTCTGTCTTACTAAGAGAAGCAAGACAAATTCAGCAGCCGAGATGTCAAACCTGTGAAGGAAAAAGAAAGTGCAGCTTTCGGCACTGGCTAGAAAAGCTTCAGGCAAAGTTTATATATGGAAAAGTAGAGAAAATACAAATCCTGAGATTATGAGGCAAAAGCTAAGCTAAGATGTGCTACTTAAGAACTCTCTCTGTGAGAGAAAATATAGGAAATGCCATACCTTAAAAGCATGGGTTGAGCTAGGGGGGAAAGATCACCCAGCTATTGCTGCCTAATGGTAGTCATTGTTCAGATATATTTTATCTGGATCTCACTTGAGCTGGTCAGAACATTTTGACAACATGGATGTTCGATGTAATATGTGTTCCACTGAAGTCAAAATGGTTTGCAGAGACCCAATTTTGACAGGAAGGTTTCCATGGCCTAGATGCACTCTGGTCACTTCTCACCAGAGAGACTTGAATCAGAAACATGATCTTTTCAAAGAACAACAAGAAAAAAAAAAGCAAAGGACAGACACGTCAACACAATTCCATCTCACAACATTCCAAAGGGTTTGCTCTCTCTCCAATGCAGAAGGACTACCAACGTTGTTGTCATGAAACACAGTCGTCCCCCAGCCGGTTCTAGTTCTTATCCCCTCTTCCTTTCTAATGATGCTAATTCCTGCCCTCCTCTGGAGGCATCTGATTCAGAAAAGTGTGGGGACGTCAAGGCTGTTCCCCTCTCCTCCCCATCCCAACATCACCTGGGGTGGGGCTGGGGGCAGTATGGCAGCTGGAGGAGCTGCTGGCATTTCTGCTGCTTTCCTAACTTGCCCTCCCAGCCAAGAAAGGAGCAGAAGCACTACCTCCACTGCCTCTCCTCTGGCTCCGTACAGCCTCAGCCCTGCCAGACAACAGGGCTGGAGGGTGGGGGCAGAACAGAGCAGATGCAGAACTCTGACAACTCCTGCCTCTGCTGTACCACTCCCAGCTCCCACCATCTCGCAGCCCTGTTCTCCTACAGGGCTGCTGCTGTACAGAGGGTGCCAGAGGACAGGCAGCTCTGTGTCGGGACTGGGCTTGGTAGGTGCAGTGTCTTTCCTGGCTATAAATAGCTGGTAGGGTGTACTGGAGTTTTCTGGCCACTTTCTTGCTGCTCCATGGTACCTGGCTGTACCAGCCTGCTTTCCCCTCTGCTCTAGAGCCAACACTCCCATTACAATCTCAGTTGTGCTAGTTGTCCAGAACACCTATTTCAAAAGCAGAGTGATGCAAATCACATCCATGGATATCTTTAGTCCAGAGCCGAAAGCCCCAATTCAGAAAGAGCTTAAGCTTGTGCTTCAACAAGACGATCCTTGCAGACAGTGAAATAGAAGTAGAATTAACTGGCTCTGCTTAAGGTTATTCAGCTAAGACTGAGAAGGGTTATCAGGACACTTTGAACTCTCTGAAGAGGAAAGTGACCATCCAACACAAAAGAGCCACAAGTATTTTATAGAACAAGTATCTCTTTTACCTTGAATAATAAAGATCAAGAACTCTACAGCAGACATATTAGGGTTTGTGGGGGGAGGTTGTTTGTTTGTTTGTTTTTTGGTTTTTTTATGAAAGAGTTCTTCCTTCTGTTTCTTGGGAACCTTCTGCCTCTTAATTTCTTTGGGGACTCCTGGTTCTTATGTTAAAAAAATGGGTAAATACTGCTACATTAATTATTCTCTAAGCACCATGCCTGATTATATAGGCCTCTATTTTATCACCCCTTAGATATCTCTTTTCTAAGATGAAGTCCCCAGTCTTATTACTCTCTCCTCATATAACATCTGTTCCATCCCCCTAACAAGTTTCATTGCCTTTCCCCAACCCCTTTACCACTCTCTTAGAGATGGGGCAACCCAGAACTGCAAACAGCATTGAAGGTCTGAGCACACAATGGAGCTACATCGTGGCATTATGATATTTTTGTCAAACTATCTATCCCTTTCCTGATGGTTCTTAGCATTTTGTTCCATTACTTGACTAAAACTGCACATTAAGCAGATGTTTACAGAGAACTATCCATGCTGATGCCAAATATCTTCTCTAGAGTGGCAACACCTACTTTAGACTCCGTCATTTTGCATGTATAGTTGGAAATATTTTTCCCATGTGCATTACTTTGCTCTTAATATTGAATTTAGTCTGCCAATTTGTTGTCCATTCACCCATTTTGAAGAGTAAATGGGATCTCACTAGAGTCAACTTTGGACTTGACTTATCTTGAGTAATTTTGTGTCATCTGCTAATTTTGCATCTCATGAAGTGGGTTTCTCCCACGAAAGCTCATCACCGAATAAAACATTTTTAGTCATTAAAGTGCTGCATTTCTGCTCCCTTTTTCCAGTTCATTTGTGACTACGTTGAAGCACACAAGTCCCAATATAGATTCTTGGGGACCCTGCTATTTAACTCCTTCTGTTGTAAAAAAATATTTTTTCTGTATTTTAACCAGTTACTTGTCCCCAAGAGAACCTTCCCTCAAATTCCATGACCACTTTGTTTGGTTAAGAACCTTTGGTAAAGGCTTTCTGAAAGTCCAAGTGCACTATACCCACTAGATCACCTTTGTCCATGAAATATTTTCAATAAATAAAAACACAACCTCAGAGTATTCTAATATATTAGTGTGGCACGATTTCCCTTTACAAAACCTACCCTGGTTCTTCTTCAGCATATTGGCTGTGTCTATATAGGCAAGAATCTTCAAAATAGCCATGCTAATGACCATTTCGAAGATTACTAATGAGCCGCTGAATTGAATATTCAGCGCGTCATTAGCATTAGGACACTTACGGCTGCAGCACTTCAAAAGCGCCGCTTTTGAACACCTGCAGCTTGGTGCGTCTACACAGGGGTCCTTTTTGAAAGGATCCCACACATTTCAAAATCCCCTTATTCTGTTCAGCTTTTATGTGCAGATGCAATCTGTAAACAGAAGGTTTGTCAAAACATCTCTTCCAATAGACATTTCTGTCAACAGAAGCATCTAGTGTAGATGTAACCAAGGACTTGGGTGCTGGCCTTTCCAGAAAAGTTCTACAACCTTATACAGTAGGGTCTCAACATTCACAAGGGTTTGTTGTTGCGAACTCTTGCAAATGTTGAATTTCACAAATATGGGGAAGCTGCAGCCACCACCGCTCCCAGTCTGGAGCCCCAGCTGTGGGCACTCCTGCCTAGTGTCCCAGCAAGGCAGTGGCTGCCAACAATCCTACCTGGATCCCTGGCAAGGATGTGGATGCCAGCGCTCCCTGCCTGGGTCCCAAGCTGCCAGCGCTCCCCACCTAGGGCCCTGAAGAAGCAGCAGCCCACGGCGCTCCCTGCCCTCGAGCCCGCGGCTCTCAAATAAACCCAAAGTTTGCAAACTTTACTTTATTCATATAGTGCCCTTCATACTCAAGGATCCAGAACATTGGAGAACACACACATCATAAATAGTTTTTCAGCCCCCCGAAGAACATGGTGATTATAGACTATTAACAATGGCACAGCACACAGAATGAAGACTCACCCCAATACCCATATTAAACTACAGAGGTAATTTAGAGAGAGAGAATGAAATCAAATGACTCAAATTAGCATGTGACCAGGGCAATGGATTTTAAACACCCAGTTGTGAAAATTACAATGGGATCTAATGTCTGTTTGTAATCAGTTCACTGTGGTCATGCTTGCATGTGAAATACGGCATTGGCCACAGCACATGGCTTCCCCCACCTTCCATAGCTGCAAGCAAGGGTTTTAGTTCAATGCTGACTCCAAGAGAAGACTGCCAGTTACTGACACAAACACTGAAGTACTTGGGTACTGACTGCAGCAGGTTTCAGGTCACGAGTTAGCGATCTGCACTTAGCCAGGGACGAAAAGGAGCTGTGCTGCCCTGGAGCAATTTGTAAAGTAATTGTGATTCCATCAGTCACAATCTCGCTCACAGTCTCTCTGCTGTTCCAGACAGAAAGTAAACAGCACTGGATCTACATCCAGCTGGGCGTATGCCTCTGATTGCACCCTTACATCCTCTCTCCCCTATCTACACATGGCTCAGCAAAGCCTGCTTCCTCTGTCATGCTGTGAGCAGCAGTACAGATAGCCAGTGCAAGGTACCACAGTGGTCCTATGGCCCCTTTATTACCTTGCTCAGACATGTAACCTGGTTCAGGATTTGGCTTTATTTAAGTGACAAAGTTAATGGGTTAACAGGGGAGGACAGATCTTCACCTGATGTACATCAGAATGGCACCATTAACTCCACTCTACCTGTACAAATCTACACTAGCTGAAGATCTGACTGCTTATTTATACTGCTGTGATGCCTCACTCTTCATGGTTCATGCCAGTATGCGAGAGAGTTTATTTTAGTCAAGAGGAAATTTGACATTATACAGCTGCCAATGTAGCCAGCTACCTGATGAGCCTTACTACTTTACAGTACAAGTACACTTGGCTAAAGTACTGTAGGATTCAATTCCCCCAGCCAAGTATTAATGAGCTTTGACCCTGCTTAGTTTGTGAAATGTGGCAAAATCCTTCCTGCAGGGGAATGGCTTAATAAAATGTGATTGTTTGAATCTGTGAACTGTGCACTAATGTACTAGCCCAAAATAATGTACTAGCCCAAAAATCAAAATCAAAAGCTCGAGCAGCTTGGGAATGCTAATGTAGGAGGGAGAAGGGGATCTACTGAAAGTACCAAAGGAAAATAAAAGCCATGCTTATATTAAGCCAGAAACAACTCCGTCAAAGAGAACAGCAAATTTCTGGGCATTATAAAGTGTCTCCTTGTGGACGGAAAGAGGGAAGAATGAAGGTGAATGAGCATAAGAGGCAGAAAATGTGGCATAGCATAGCCATGAAAATCAAAGCTGGAAGCAAAGAAAGGGTAAAAAAGGATCCAAGAAATACAGATAGGACTCAAGAAGAAGAGTTGTAGTAAAAACACAAAGTGCGGCAGAAGAAAACATAACAGTGCCAGTGGAAGAAATCTACTACTGAGAGAACAGTTACATTAAAGCAGGGAAATTCCACATCTCATGCTTATGACTGGAGGCACAATTTGTAGACTCACACTCAGGACTGGCAAAAAGATGAGATGATATAATTGCGCTTAATGAATGCTGACACTAGAAAGAAATAAAATGCAAGCTGTGAAAAATTAAAAACAACATTTTAAATAAGATTTATAATGTGAAAGGAATTAGTTGTGTAAGGCTTTTTAAGGTTAAAAAATTAACTTGCTTGCCATGTTAAATTGCTGTTCACCAAAAAGATCAACCTTTTTTTCTCCATTACCTTCAGACCAGATTTTTCTCCCACTTCCGTACTCTCACCAAGCCTGAGTAACCTGCCTCAGTTCAGAAGTAGGGGCACTCCCACAAGGGCTGACAGAATGAAGATCTCTTCCCAGACTGTGGAATAGCAAAGGTGGCTTCAGCAGCGTTAAGTGCACAGCTGTACTGTGTGAGCAAGTTGTTGGATATCTAGAGTACCAGATCTACCAACTCTTACTATCTGGCTTTGCCCCAGTAACTACAGAACCTTCTATATGGGCAGGGTCTGCGGGAGCTCTATGAGGCATGGTAGGGAGGTGGACACCCTACATGGTCTTCCTAAAACAGGCACTAGTTCTGCTGGTGTAGGGTCAGGTTTTGCCCCAATGCATCATAATAAATTACACCTAGACAGAAAATGGGAAAAGCTCTGTGACAAGCCATATTAACAGTATGATCCACTTTGTCTCCATGGAGACGGAGTCCTATAGAAGCCACTGATGGAGTAAAGCCACCATTTGTGAAGGAGAGAGAAAGAAAGAGCAAAGACTGAAAGTTAAAACAGTAACTGAGGATTAAAATAACGTTCTTGTGTGCCAGCAGCATTGACACAAGAAGACAAGATCCTGAAGAAACTGCTCATGTTATTACTTGATGTGCTATATATATACTAATGGGCTCTGTGTAGGGTTCCCTTGTTTTAAAAATGGAATGAAGACAAAAATAGCCATTTCCAAAGACATGAGGGCCTATGGGTCCCTATAACATCAAGACCTAATAGCAGCAGATAGCTAAAGCTCTGCACTAAATATGGGCTAATGGCACCATAGCCTTGTACAAGTTCTCTGGAGGCATTGTGCCAGTGCTTTGGGAAGCATGAGATAAGTCATAGTTTCAGTGCTACCACTGGACAGGGCAGTTCAGTCCCTGCTCCTTGCACATCCTCCTCTCTTTGCATACCCTAGGTCACAGGCATTATTTAGGTACATGGAGTTAAATGTAGTACCATAATGTATAACTGGAATTAATTCTTTGATCTTTTATTGCCACAATAAATTATGTATTAGTGGGAAGGCTTTTCAACAGTCACTTTTAAAATAATCACTTTAAAATATATTTACCATGAAAAATCTCATGATAGATGTACAAGAAATATACTTTGCTGATTGTAAATCAGCTCACTACAAATGATAGTAAACAAAAAACAAAGCTTTTTGAAATCTTTTTTTCTCACACAAAGTGAGAAAGTATTTCTTGTAGAAGAGGAGATACAGACACACCATCAATGTTCAAAAATAAAATTAATTAATATCAAGACTATCCTGCAATTTTAGAAATGATGTGAAAACCCTTATAAATCAGAGGTATGGAAAGTAACCATGGCCACTCTAATTCTATGTAGGCTGAGAGTGGAAGGAAGAAAATACCATATACTATTCTTATACTTCAGAGGTAGTCTTTAAAGTAATCAATCTGTAAGAGTAGATACCAACTAATGTGAAGAACTGAACAGTCATGCAGTATAATAGCTCATTTTTTGGAGAAGGATCAGTGGGCCCTTCTGCACTGGAATATTAGAAAACAACAATGTGATATCAAAATCCCACTTAAGGATGCATGTTTCCTTCAGCTAGTGTGGAATATAAATGTGGTGATTCAACCAAAAATGTTTAAAGTTGGTGGGGATGCTAAGAAATGAGTGTTCCTGAAGAAACCCACTTCTTGAACCCAGACCTATCTCTTCCACCATTTTATTAGGCAAAAGACCCTACAATCTCCCAGTTCGGATACAAGTTTTCAACTCTACCCAATCGCTGTATAAACCAACTGCTGATATCAAAGTCACAACACTACAGCTTTTGGGCAAGCCCCATTTTGAGCCTCCTCCACTAAGTTTTGATCAGATGTTTTGTTCTGGTACATGGGTTTTTTTCATGCATGGGATAAAAAAATAAGAATTTTATTATAAATACTTATAGGAAAAGGCCAACGAAAATTTAAGGATATATTCAAAGTGATTGAGTCGCTGTCCTACCTAAAAGAATACAGTTACAAAATTATTCTAGGACTATATTTTTTCTTTCAGGATGTTTTTATTTAATGTATATATTACTGTAGATTTTACATATAAAGTAAGTTAGGGTATGTGACTATGACTAGTTATCACTAGAATTCTATATTTACAGAGGGTAGTGCTGTGCACATATTTGCAGCTGATACTGATGCTATCCACAAATAGCTTTGCCGACATTCCTGCTGGCCTTTTTTTCCATCACTTAGATATTCACCCTGTTATATATGCACAATATACCATGCATGCAAATGAGAAATATGATCAGCTGTTCAGATGCTTCTAAACACGGAACTCTCTGAAGCTACAACAAAATGCTAATGTTTCAATCCATTACTATCGTTTCTGAAGAACCAGTGATTTATGTTGTTCTTTGGCGGCAGTAATTCACATATCCAGGATATTAAAAGGGGTTTGGCATCACACTGCAATCCTTAAGATTGTACAGCTGTTCATTTAGATTCTTGTTTTACAGACAGGAAACAAAAGCTGAGAGGTTAAGTGACACCTCCCACACATAAAACAAAATCACACAAGTTCTGTGGCAGAGCCAGGAATTGAACCCAGATCTTAGGCATTCTAGTCTAGTGTGATGTAGTTAAATATCATCAACCCCATTTTATAGATCCGGAAGCTGTGGCTCATACATTTATTAGAGACATTTTTAGTAGGTATCAGAGGGGTAGCCATGTTAGTCTGGATCTGTAGAGCAACGAAGGGTCCTGTGGCACCTTATAGACTAACAGAAAAGTTTAGAGCATGAGCTTTCGTGAGTTAACTCATCACGAAAGCTCATGCTCTAAACTTTTCTGTTAGTCTATAAGGTGCCACAGGACCCTTCGTATTTTTAGTAGGGTACTTTTGACCTCACATCTTAGGATGGGGAAGGAGGAAGCTAGCTCGTCACTTGCTCTTGGCTTCTGGAACAATTTTTAGGGGAGTGGGGATAGCATGAAAAGTCGGGGAGTCTACAGTGAATCCTTAATATGGAGGCAACCCCTTCAAGCCAGCAGGTGTGGCTGTAACACCAGTACCCATAGTTCCATTACCTATGTTTGGCCCTTGCTGTCCTCACTACAGATCCTTCTACCTTCCCTCTGGAGCTCCTTAGCTGCCCCTCAGATCCAGACTCTTGTACTCAGATCCATCATCTCCTCACTTGGAAATGCAACTTCTTTCTAACTGCTATCGAGAAGAGTGATCATGCTGTAAGTTCAAGTAAGGCCTGACAGTCAGCAGATCTGGACTCCATTCCTTACTCAGTCACCGTCTTCCAATCTTTGCGGTTGAGGAGGCACTCAACTACTTCACAGGGCTGTTGTGAGATTAATGTTTTATGTTTGTATGCTTTTGGAGATGGAAAGTGCTCTAGGAGTGCATCAGTTGGTCCTTAATGTTTGTGACTCCTTTCATTTAAACCTACATCATATAAAAACAATGAGAAGTCCTGTGGCACTTTCTAGACAAACAGATTATGAAGCATAAACTTTTGTAGGCAAAGACCCACTTCATTAGATGCATCATGCTCCAAAAAATCTGTTAGTCTATAAGGTGTGACAGAACTGCTCATTTTTTTCTGGATGCAGACTAACACAGCTACCCTCTGATACTTACGACAATATATAGGGCTTTTCAAGGACAAATTCTATGCAACAGTGAGAGTAACAGCCTAAAATGCAGCCATAACCTCAGAGTATCTCCTCTTTCTGTGAGACGTGTTATTCATTAGAAGCTGCAAGGAGCAGAATTAGGATATCTTCTTAAGCAGCTCAAGTGCAAACAAACAATAGAGAGACATACGAAACAAATTGCAAAACCAAGGAACCACAATCCCAAGCAAAAATAATGTGTTTTCTGTTTCATAGGCTCAGAAGCAGTCCAGTGGCTTACTGATGCAAGTTTGACTTTATTCCTCAGGACAAGGCATTTCCAAAGAGTTAAATTTTCCCTTTTTCCTTTCTGTGTAGGCTACTGGTTCCTTTTCCAAAATGCTCCTCTACCTTTACCAGTAAAAAAAAGGAAAAGGTACATCGGGACCCACCTACCTATGTCCTCTCTATTTGATCAGGTTAGTGCACAAAATCTGCTTTCAGTTCTCATACTCTACAACTTAAGCCATCAAGGAATTGTCTTGTTCAAAACAAACTCCTGTAAATCTCCACCCACCACTCTCCCAAGTGAAAGGATATCTCTCACTTGGTTACTGGGCGGTCAGCTTTCTCTGACAGGAGTTCATGCACATGTACCTTTTGGGGGAGAAGTCATGCTCCCCCTTGGTCTTGCTTTCTTTTAAATTTAAACTGCATTAAAAACAAAGTGAAATTTAGCTGGAAGCTATAGGTTCAAGCTTGTTTAAGGTGGAAATTATATGTTGGTACTTCAGAAATCAATAGCCAACCCACAAATGCAGCTATTTTTGACTAAGGCAAGGTTTCTTTTTTTTTTAAAAAAAAAAAAAAAAGTCCCATGCCTTAATATTGTCTTTGTGGGAGTCTCCAGCTGGCACAGTTACCCACAGTCTTTAGTTGTTATCTTTTTCTTAAAATGTGAGCAGTGCAACTGCAGCATTTTTTTGTAATAGAACTGCTTTGGGGGAAGGGCTGTTGCAAACAGCCTAAATCCCATTAACTAGAGTCAGTTTTTGTGCAGCTTTATTCCCGGGAAGCAGATAACTGGTCTGGATTGATATTCCTGAAAGCATGGAATTTCTTTTGTTTAAGACTGGGTTCTATCATGAAAACAAACCAAAAAATGCCCTGACTTTGTGTCATTGATGTCTCCGCTATTAGGAAACCAGCTCACAAAGCTCCAAACACTGCTACCAGCTGGTTGAAGAGAAACAGTTTTCTCCATTCCTATTGATTGGGGTGAACAACATTTTTTTTGGGTTAGGGGGCCAAAAAGTTGGAGACCACATAAAAGCAAGAAGCAAAAAAAAAAACATTCCTGATGTGGCCGCTGACAGAGTTAAGTGGGGAACTGAGGTTCAGAGCTTCCCCCAGACCAGATTAGCTCTTCTGGGAGCTTGGGGCAGGACCTAAAATGAGCGGTTCAGTGCACAGGAGGGGGCTGTTGGGAAGTAGGACGGACATGAGGGAGGAGGAAGAGTGTAGGAGAGGGATGGGGTGGGGGTGGGAAGACCTGGGTAGAAGGGAGGGTGAAGGAGTGGGCTGGGGGTGGGGATGTTTAGTTGCCCCATCTCTTCTTTCCTTTTTGCCCTTGTATAAAAAACCTTCCTTTCAGTTTATTATTATGTGGTTACTGTAGGCTCAAGTTCTCATTTCTTAAAGCACTAATTCTCTGTGTCTTTCATGGGGGTTAAAGTCTTGTGTCCATGTCAAAGTTCCAACTAGAGATGAAAGTAAGGAGGTGCACCCTAGCATGCTGCTCCGGTAAGAGACAACTGAGACACTCAGCTGCAGGAGATGCTGGGTTGAGCTCTCGGCTGGACTCCAGGGTCTCTCCTGCAGGCTGAGACACTGAGCAACAGGCAGCCAGGCAGGTAAAAGGGGCTGTCTAGGCAGGAGCTCCCCCACTGGTGCAGGACTGCCCCCGCCCCAAATCCCCCACAAGAAAGTGCTGTTTAGGGGGGGAGGTGTCCCTGCAGGACTCTCAGGGAGTGAGAGGAAAGCACACAACTTGCCTGCATTCCTCTTCCTCCTGCCAGGGAAGTGACCCACCCACTCTGTGGGCTTTTCTCTCACATCCTGACCGTGACAGGAAGGGTTAGAACAAGCAGCATCCACGTATGCCTCTCCAGGGGATGCTTCAGCCTCCCCCCACCCCATGGCATCTTTGTCCCCTTGTATTTCCCTCACCCAATCCTATTTCCCTAGCTCCCCACATCCCCCTGACTCCTGCATCCCCCACATCCCATCTTGAGCTCCTGCATATACTTTAACCCTGTGCCTTGCACCCCTTCTCACATACCCCACTCTGACTCCTGCACCCCCACACACAGGTCCCTGCCCTAAACCCACCACCCCACCAAGCACCTCCCTGACTCCTGTGCCCCACACATCCCAAGCCCCTGCACTCCACACTACACTTCAATTTGCATATCACAACCCCCACACCCAGTGCTCAGCCCTGACTCCCACTGGTTCCACTCATCCTTCTCCTATCCATCCAGCTGGGAAGGACAAGACTGAGCTATTTTGAAAGAACGTGTCCATATGGCTCTTTAATCAGCAGGAGGGGTCACTTTGGGCAGCAGGAGGAACTCATTTCATTCAGGGACCAAACGCATTGTCCTCAAAACAGTCTAAGCACTTTCTGGTTTGGCAACTGGTGGAGATGAGAGCTTGGCTTTGGCTGGCAGTGC
Organism: Carettochelys insculpta; assembly: GCF_033958435.1. Lineage (NCBI taxonomy): Eukaryota > Metazoa > Chordata > Testudines > Carettochelyidae > Carettochelys > Carettochelys insculpta. The sequence goes on along the minus strand of NC_134141.1, from coordinate 30,176,134 downwards.
AGAACACAAACACTGTGCTAGCCCACAGGTGCATGTGGTTTCAGTCTTTGCTCAGAGTTCTCTCTCTCACTTAGGTCCTTCATACACTACTTCTAGAATATTTCCTACAAGTTCTTTTTATTCTGATCTGGGTATCAGAGGCCAGGCCTGGCTAATGTTTATAATTAATATCTCAACCTCTGAGTCATGTTGAACTTTTATCTTCTGTAATGTTCTTCTTAAATATGGCCCCTAAAAACTGTACTTACTGTTATGTACTAGTCCCATTAGCTCCCTGCATGGTATTATGAGACTAACATTTGCCAATTTATATTCCCAAACTCTTTGTGCCTACCTTTTCACTGCTGCCAAAAATTGTGCAAATGGTTGTAGTGTATTAGTTATGATCACTCTTCCAACCCAAGTTGGAATACAGCTCTGTGCAGTATTTTGTACTTCCATTTGTGCCTTCATGTATGGTTAGCTTTTGGTCTCTAATCTTATTACTTCTTTTTACTTCTCAGCTTTCAATTATAGCGACCTCATACAGCTCATCTAAGTCAATCTGAATGTGGCTTTTTGTTATTCCTCTGTCTTTGCTAACATTTTCTGTAAGCATAAATTACCTTTTTCTTCTGCTTCTCGTATGATGCCCAGATTAGATTCTTAAAACAATTCATGTAGGCTGCGTCTACACTAGCAAGTTCTTTCTAAAGCTTTTTTGAAAGAAGGGAGCCCTTTCAAAGTATACCATGGAGCATCTACACGCAAGGCCATGGCCACACTAGCCCCCAACTTTCGAAAGGTGTATGCCACTTCAACAGATGCTAATGAGGCACTGCCATGAATATGCAGCACCTCATTAGCATAATGGTGGCTGCACACAATTCGAAAGTGCCTCTTTTGAATTGCACACCACCTGTATAGATGGACTTTCCAAAGGACTCCCCAGACTTCAAAAGCCTCTTCTTCCTAAAACCAAATATGAAAAACAGGCTTTTGAAGTCTGGGGGGGGTCCTTTCGAAAGAATCCCATCTACACAGTTGGCATGTGATTTGAAAGCAGTGCTTTCGAATTGCATATGACCACAACTATAGTAATGAGGCACTGCCTATTCATGGCAGTGCCTCATTAGCATCTTCCCAACTTGCTCA